>NC_092031.1:851174-1013674 GCF_042242105.1 Pempheris klunzingeri
GACTGATTTCTAATTTTTTGCAACGTTTCCTGTCAGATCTCTTCTGGAGGTTCACAGATCTTTAGATCCACTGTTGTTCTGGATCAACATGTTCTCTGTCTCTCTTTAGTCTCCTCTGATGAACAACATGTCTGATTCCTGGATTTTCTCCATGTTTCTCCAGTCTGAAGTCTTTTCTCACTCATTCTGCTTTAGTGACTTCTGGAACCTTCTAGCTGAGGTTGGACACATTTTAGGGACATGAAGAAGAAGAAGGTCCTCCAAGAGATGACGTCACCAGAAGAAGAAGCAGCAGCGTTCAGAGAGCAGAGGGTTTTAGCTTCTGATCGCTGCCCCAAAGAAGAACTCATGATGGTTTGTTTCAGAATATTTACTCAGAAAAAGATTAAAAGGACAAACAGTAAATATCTCCAAACATGATAAAAGCGTCTACAGCGTCCAGTCAGGCTGGAACTGTCCTTTAATCGTTGACGTTTTCGGACGTGATGCTTCCTGACCTCCGGTTTGTCGGTGCGTGAGGTTTGGTGATGCTTGTCGGCTAATCTACTGCACAAACACGAAGCTAAACACTGAGCGACTACAGCGAGCAGTGAGACAGGCAGAAAGCTACAGGAAGTCATCTCCACTGCTTCACATGGCAACCGTTTGATATGAGAGTGTTTGATACTGCCTGTTAAATGAAGGTAGTTATTGATGCTGAAGAGACGGAGGTCGGGTAAAATCACAGGACGGGAACAACGTTTTGGAGTTTTGCCCACTGCTCACTTTACCCACAGTCTGACAAGTGTTGTGGTGGTCAGTGCTAACACCGTTAGCCTGCAGTAGCTGCTCTGGTCATGCTAGCTGGCCTCGTTCAAAGTAAAACACTGACTGATCTCACAGGAAAACATGAAATGACCACAAACCCTTAACTACAGGTTAAGTGTTTTCTTTTCCTGAACCCAAGTCAGTAGCTTTGGTGCCTAAACCTAACCAACCTGGGACGGTTTATTATCGTTACCATGACCACGACGGTCTGGTTACACCCGTTCCTGGCACCTACATTGGAGGGTTTCCATGACGCTGACACGTATTTTGGACACGTTACGCTTCACCATGATGTTCGTGGTCATTTCACGTCCGTCTGCGTGATCCCGTCGGTGAGAACTTAAAGCTGCGTTTACTGACGTTTTGTGTCACTTTCAGGCAACAGAACGAACTGAAAACATTTTATTTTAAAAACTTTAAACTGCCAGGATAGCTAGCTGTGCAGCTAACTCACGTAGCCTAAAGCTGTGGGCTCAGAAAGTGGCTAATACATGCTAATATTTAGCATCAGCCACTAAACATTGGTCCTCACCTCCAGAGGCTAAATCCTCGTCAGACAATAGCCACTGTGTTCTGAGATTGGTCGGTGGCAAGCTAATAGCTAGCAACATGCTAACGCCCCTGAGCTAGCTAGGTAGCTCATTAGCTCGGCCATATGGTTTCATACAGTCGTCTCAGAACGTCCTACAGACCACACGGCTAATTCCTCTATGCTATTTCTCCACGTCCTGCAGCCTGAAGAGGCCGGACGGTTTTTATCTCGTCACATGATCCTCAGGTGACCAACGGGCAGCGTTTCTAAACATTCATGTGGTCCATCGACTTTACTGAAGTGTCCTTTCAGTGTGTTAACCTGGAGAAACGTACAGCAAGTGTCTGAAAACACAAACCGATTGTTTCCAGGGATTCAGACAAAACTTTGAGTGACGAGCGTGTTGGTTTTTTTTAAAGCAGCAAGCAAATAATACATTTGAACACTGGCCACACCGAAGCCTTTCTTCTCCAAAACACTAAAGATAAAACTGCATGTGTGCAGTGACAAACGTTCTGTTTTACAGAAACCAAACAGTTTTTCATGCAGAGTTAAGACATCGGTCCACCGCTAGCAGGAACTGAGGAGATGAGGGTCTGTCGGGGAAGAGGGCGTTCGGGGTCACGGCTGGCTGTTCGTGTCCTGCTGACGTCTCAGAGCGTCGCTGACTTGCTCCTACAGTCGGGCGTCTAGAAGGTCAGCACTGAAACGGGGAGGACAGTTACTCTCAGCGGCGGGCTGGAGGGATCGATTGGTTTCATCCGATGGGAGTCGCGTGCGGGCGGAAACATAGAGGAGGAGACACGTGCAGGTCTGCATGCGTGGCGGCGAGCAGAGTTCACTTACAGTCGACCTCCAGGATGGCTCTGACCGTCCGCGTGAGCTCCTTCGCCTCCTGGGCGAGCGTCGCCGAAGTCCACGGACTCTTCTTATAGCGAGGGGGGGGGCCTTGAGACGAAGCTCCCACTTTCACGTCTCCGGAGCTGAAAATAGAGAAGAAGAGAAAACATGACTACAAACAGCAGAGATGGATCAGATGAGCAGCTAAAGACGCTCTGCTCCCTCATCTCTGATCTCTGATCTGTTCCCACCAGGTGCTGAAAAAGATCCTGATAGTTTTATGGCTACAAGCTAATGCTACATGCTAACACTACATGCTCGTGTGTGAAACTAGTTTCCTGTGTTAGCTTAGCTTATTTTAGGGGCGCAAGGCTGAACCAGCTTTTATTATTAGCAGCTGTAGCCTGATGTTAGCAGCACGTGCAGGACAGGACAGCAGCAGTTAGCCTGTTAGCGCTCATCCTCTGTAGCTAGCAGTTAGCCTGTTAGCGCTCATCCTCTGTAGCTAGCAGTTAGCCTGTTAGCGCTCATCCTCTGTAGCTAATAAGGTGACTCGGTGTAAATCAGTGGTGGGCCGTCAGGGCCAGCAAGACCTTCTCTGCTGGCCTAAACTCAGAATCACTGATTTACGTTTTAATATTTTCCCATTAATCTTTTTAGATTATTCCTAATAGTCTATGCTCTTCATTTCTGGGGGGCTTCCAGCAGTGTATGTCTATATTAGAGCTTTTATCCAATCATATTTCAGCCATCATGTGTTGCCAGGGTCAAAGAAATCTGCCCTGAGGCCTTCAGGATCTAAAGTGCAGGCGCCCATAGATTAAAATACATCACAATGAAACTGTTGCTTTAACCAATCAGATGTCGAGCTGGTGACCCCAGGGCCTTCTAGCAGGCGTACGATGACGTCAGTATTTTCACGTCCTCTGATTGGCTGGTCAGAGAGCTTAGCCAAAGCTAGCGATTCTTACCTGTAGCGACCTGCACGAGCTAAAACTTTATCATCATCCTGAGTATTAATAGCAGTTTTTTTAACCCACAATGGCTGATGGAGGAGAAGATGTTCATTTGGTCACAGATCTACTTAGAAATCCATTTTCAAGGTGGACTTTCCAGGAAAAGCTGGACATTTTGAGGAAATGCCGGCCCACCCCGAAGCTAGTGAGCCTGTCCCAGCCGGGAAAAGGGTTCGTCCGCCACTTTCAGGTCAGCAACTAGGAGCGGTACCTTCAGCTTACAGGCTCCGAGGAGCAGATTGTGTTGCTGAGAACGCCTGGTGTTGGTAACTGATCGACTCTGTGTATGGAGCTGAGTCGGTGGTTCGAGTGTTTGGTGACTTGTTGAATTCTTTTAATTGGGTTTCTTGCTTTAGTGATGTCATTCATACTGCCTTTCTGTATAATAGTGATGGTTTCTACAGCCATGACGTCATAATGATGGTGTTAAGAGGTGGTTTGATTCAGGTAGGACGCCACTGAAGGCCCAGGTGTCAATAGTCTGAGCTTCACCTGCTCACGAGAGCCTCTCCTGTGGTTTCAGGGGTTTGGAGGAGCACTGAACGCTTTAAATATCACCCAGGAAGCAGCTTGTTGAGATGCTCTGATGAATAAACTCACACCTCCGCTCGTTTGGGGCTAAAAACACTCAGCAGCTGCTGCGTCGCCATGGCTACAGCTGTTAGTCTGAGGCCGGTCCCTAACACACGAGACGAAAGCAGGATTTTAAACTCCATCATTTGCTTCCTGTCATCTCCCCACTCTTACACTTGGGACCTTCCCTCCTGTCGGATATTCTCTTTTCTCTGACACTCTTTCTTTATTCTAATGAGCTTAATGAGAGCGATGTAATTAACGGGCAGCACCGAGCCACTGATCACGGCACAGACTCACAGTGACCCGGCGACTGGACGGCCTACATTTGTGCTTACGAGTGGTCCAGAAACGGGAGCACAGGTGAATAAAAGAGGAAACACGACCGGGGGGTCCTGTGGTTATGAAAGACGAGGCCAGGTGTCCCACTGACCTACAGAGGAACAAAAGGAACGCAGGCAGGAGGTGCCGTGGACGGATGACTTCATAACATGGCCGAGTGACCTGATTTACAGAATGTGACTTACACAACAGACAATAACTCTGTGTTATGGTTCAAGGTACAAGGTCTGAGGGTCTGGTTACATAAACACTAAAGGACTGTTCCTACCCATGATCCTCTCTGTCCACATCCTGGTGTGTGAGTGACTGGTAGGTAGTAAAAGTGTTGGAACTGGTCCAGTAGATCACCTCAGCCAGCAGCCACCAAACGGGCTGCAATGGCTGCAACGTGATCCTTTGGGACAACTGCACCTGATCACAGTAGGTCCACTAAAAGAGCTTGTTTGATCCACTGACAGGCTCAGAGTGTTATTCTAAGTGTGTGACAGCATCATGGAAAGGATCCCTACAGAGAGAGACCTGGAAGATCCTTTTGGTTTAACCACAAACAGCACACACACCAGACTACATTCACTAAAACAGGGATTTTAGAGCTGCTGCTCTGCTGCTGTGACTTTGGTGTTTTAACACGTTATTTTGGATCCACACTTAATCTTTTAAACACCAAAATCACACAAACAAACTACCTGATGGAGGCAGCAGCAGACCAGCAGCTAAATTTAAGTTAAATTGGTGATTTTGTCAATGGAGTCTGGTGGCTTTGAAGAGAGAGATATCACGGCTGTTTGTGGTTCTTCCTCCTCCTCTTTCTCTTCTTCATCTCCCCCTCCTCTTCCTGTCCCTCCTCTTCCTCCGTGGTGTTGACCAGATATCATCTCAGTGTGACCTCACACTGTCACCGCAGGTCGAGACGTTTCATAACGCTGCCGCTCGCTGCTGCTCGCCACGGGCGGCCATTAACGGGAGCAAACTGCTGTCCTACCTGGGCTGAAGTGGGCCAGGCAGGACCACAGAGTGTGTGTGTGTGTGTGTGTGTGTGTGTGTGTGTGTGTGTGTGTGTGTGTGTGTGTGTGTGTGTGTCTGTGCTAACAGGGCTAATGAGCTCTGCTCTCTGCTGGATTTCTCATTATGTGACTCCAATGATGGTGTCCATGTCTCACACACACACACACACACACACTCACACACACACACACACACACATACACACACACCTGTAGCTCTTGGGGGGGCCGTGACTCTCCAGCAGGAACTCCTGAACGTTCTGCAGAGACAAAACAAAGACAAAGTGAATGAGAAATAAAATCCTGCTGCTGGAGGGAAACCGTCTTCTGACCACACAACGTCTGATGGTGTCGTGGTCAGCAGAGGTGCTGGAGCTCATTTAGACCTCTGGTCTTTAATATGGTGGAAGAGGAGACACTTCAAAAGGAAACGGTGTCTGAATGTCTGAGCTAAACCAGGTCTTTGAACGTTACAGCATGTAAACAATGAATGTGTCTCCTTTAAAAACTCCTCGGAGCACAGGACTATTTCCAGCGGCGGATGAATCCACATGTGGTGGATGTGGTCAAATCTAAACAGTGGACGTTTGTTTGTCTCCACTTTCACTTTTTACCTCCACAAAACTCAGCAGCTTCCCCGTTGACATCTCGAAGCCCTTTTTGGCCGCGTCGCTCTTCCGTAGTTGACACTCCAGGACGGCGACCCTCTTCTTCAGCTCCTCCGTCTCCTCCTGAGACCAAAGCAGAGCAACAAGGGGGACGTTAGCTAATGCTAATTGTTGCTAATTATGCTTTTCACTGTACAGTGTAGTTAAAATATACAGACATACGACAATTTGATCAGATTATAATGAAGTGCATGTACAACAGCGCCCCCTAGTCAGGCTGAGCTCAGCGCCGTGCCGCGCGTCCACCCGTCCAGCGCTCACCTTGCTGGTCGGTGCCGGCGTCTCCACCCTCTGAGTCTTCAGCTCGGCGATCTCGGCCTCCAGCAGGTGGATGACCTCCTCGTAGTCCATCTCCATCCCCCTTGCCTGCTTCTGAGCCGCCTCGGCCAGCTGGATCCGGGTCTTCAGGGCCCGGCTCTCCTCCGCCCCCAGCTTCACCTCCTGCCGTGGGGGGAGGGAGAGGAGGGAGGAAGACATTCATCATCACAAGTAGTCAGATCACTCAGCGGTGGTGCGTTCAGGGCCGCTCAGAGAGCTTGGTGGCGTCAGGGCGGGTTAGTGTGACGGAGCTCTCTGCTTCGGCCTGAGGGACGTTCTGCCGGATCAGGGCGCCGTGCGGTCGCGTCCCAGCAGGACCCGTCACCTCGCCACACGGCCCTGTCTCTGATAAGGTCAGCGGCGTTTGGGAAACAGCATCGCCACGGAAACCAGAACAGGAAGTTCCAAGAATCAAGTCAAAATGTCGAGAATAACGTTGAATTTTCTGGATTAAAGTGGAACTTGACACAAGGAGTTTTAGTTTATTCTCAACATTTTGACAAAATAAAACCGACTCCTCCTCCTTCTGTTTGACCCTCAGGGGCTTCCGTAGCTCTGTCAGTTATGACATGACGTCTTCTGACTGAACGTCCTTTAATCTCTAACTTCCTGTTAGAGATACTTAGTGTTTAATGTGTCTTTGACTTTTAGTTGGGAAACTTTAGTTTGAAAGTGAGGCTGGAAATGATGCTGTGACAGATCTGATACCGACCAATCAGAGGACGCTTCTTTATAGACTGATACCGACCAATCAGAGGACGCTTCTTTATACAGACTGATACCGACCAATCAGAGGACGCTTCTTTACACAGACTGATACCGACCAATCAGAGGACGCTTCTTTATACAGACTGATACCGACCAATCAGAGGACGCTTCTTTATACAGACTGATACCGACCAATCAGAGGACGCTTCTTTATACAGACTGATACCGACCAATCAGAGGACGCTTCTTTATAGACTGATACCGACCAATCAGAGGACGCTTCTTTATAGACTGATACCGACCAATCAGAGGACGCTTCTTTATAGACTGATACCGACCAATCAGAGGACGCTTCTTTACACAGACTGATACCGACCAATCAGAGGACGCTTCTTTATACAGACTGATACCGACCAATCAGAGGACGCTTCTTTACACAGACTGATACCGACCAATCAGAGGACGCTTCTTTACACAGACTGATACCGACCAATCAGAGGACGCTTCTTTATACAGACTGATACCGACCAATCAGAGGACGCTTCTTTATAGACTGATACCGACCAATCAGAGGACGCTTCTTTATAGACTGATACCGACCAATCAGAGGACGCTTCTTTATACAGACTGATACCGACCAATCAGAGGACGCTTCTTTATACAGACTGATACCGACCAATCAGAGGACGCTTCTTTATAGACTGATATTGACCAATCAGAGGACGCTTCTTTATAGACTGATACCGACCAATCAGAGGACACTTCTTTATAGACTGATACCGACCAATCAGAGGACGCTTCTTTACAGACTGATACCGACCAATCAGAGGACGCTTCTTTATACAGACTGATACCGACCAATCAGAGGACGCTTCTTTATACAGACTGATACCGACCAATCAGAGGACACTTCTTTATACAGACTGATACCGACCAATCAGAGGACGCTTCTTTATACAGACTGATACCGACCAATCAGAGGACGCTTCTTTATAGACTGATATTGACCAATCAGAGGACGCTTCTTTATACAGACTGATACCGACCAATCAGAGGACGCTTCTTTATAGACTGATATTGACCAATCAGAGGACGCTTCTTTATAGACTGATACCGACCAATCAGAGGACGCTTCTTTATACAGACTGATACCGACCAATCAGAGGACGCTTCTTTATACAGACTGATACCGACCAATCAGAGGACACTTCTTTATACAGACTGATACCGACCAATCAGAGGACGCTTCTTTATAGACTGATATTGACCAATCAGAGGACGCTTCTTTATAGACTGATACCGACCAATCAGAGGACACTTCTTTATAGACTGATACCGACCAATCAGAGGACGCTTCTTTACAGACTGATACCGACCAATCAGAGGACGCTTCTTTATAGACTGATACCGACCAATCAGAGGACACTTCTTTATAGACTGATACCGACCAATCAGAGGACGCTTCTTTATAGACTGATACCGACCAATCAGAGGACGCTTCTTTATAGACTGATACCGACCAATCAGAGGACGCTTCTTTATAGACTGATACCGACCAATCAGAGGACGCTTCTTTATACAGACTGATACCGACCAATCAGAGGACGCTTCTTTATAGACTGATACCGACCAATCAGAGGACGCTTCTTTATAGACTGATACCGACCAATCAGAGGACGCTTCTTTATAGACTGATACCGACCAATCAGAGGACGCTTCTTTATACAGACTGATACCGACCAATCAGAGGACGCTTCTTTATACAGACCTGACTGACGCCCTCTTACGTAACACCCCCGGGATCAGCACGGCCACTGGGGGGGGTGCCACACTGACTCAGCTCTCGTTGGTTTGTCATTGAGAACATTAACATCCATCTATCTATATGATTTTTATGGAGATTGGTGGATAAATGGAGTCTGAGGTGACGTCAGTATAAAAACATCTAGATCTTCATGTTTGGACCAAACAGCCCATGTTAAGCTGGTTTTGATGGTAAACTGACTGGAGTGTAGCGGAGGGGGTGGTGTTGGGTGTGTGTGTGTGTGTGTGTGTGAGTGTGTGTGGGGCTACATAACAGCCAAGGCGGTGAAAACCAACACCCGCAACAATGAGAAGCTGTGAGCCGACAGGACTGGGAATCAGCCACGCCCAGTTCTCAGCATGCTGAAACAGGATCCTCAGACAGAGCCAGAGATAACACACACACACACACACACACACACACACACACACACACACACACACACACACACACACACACAGTCCTGGACCGGCTGCACTAAAACACCATCGGTAAGATTTTCCTTAAAGGTCCCATTTTCTGCTCATTATGACATCATACAGGTGAAGAGGACAGAGGACGGTCTGTACTCAGGGTTTGGTGGTTTGTGGGGACATTAAGGACACATTCAGTGTGTATTTTACATAAAGTGGGACTCAAGTTAGCACAGCGCTAACAGGAAGTTAGCACAGCGCTAACAGGAAGTTGGCCTAAGAACTCTTATACCCAGGAAGTCTGGGTACACACACACAGACACACACAGACACACACAGACACACAGAGACACACACACACACACACACACACGCGCACACAGAGACACACACACACAGAGACACACACACACAGAGACACACACACACACACACACACACACACACACACACACACACACACACAGCAGTCCATCTGTCTCCCTCTCCTCCCCAGCAGGACCGATTTCAAATTTCTGCAAATCACTGTTCCCAGAAAAGACCAAACGGAGATAAGGCGAGCTCACAAGCTGTTTACCTACGGAGGCCCAGAGCGACCACATCACAGGGATCACATGACCTCATCACAACGGGCTGCTCTCACCTGTTTCTGCTCTTCAGGTCTGTTCCTGTTTCTCCATCCACTGTTGTTCTGGATCAACATGTTCTCTGTCTTTCTTTAGTCTCCTCTGATGAACAACATGTCTGAAGTCTTTTCTCACTCATTCTGCTTTAGTGACTTCTGGAACCTTCTAGCTGAGGTTGGACACATTTTAGGGACATGAAGAAGAAGAAGGTCCTCCAAGAGACGACGTCACCAGAAGAAGAAGCAGCAGCGTGATCACAGATCAGGGTAAAATGGGATCTGTGATCTGGTCACAGTGTTAAAGTGAGCTGCCTCCTCCTCTGGTTGGGTAACTAATGGATCCCAGCGTGAGCCGTCTCCCTTCCAGCTGAGGCCTCCGGGGGCCCCGACAGTCTTCCCGGCCCCCCGTCCTGAAGCCTGACCTCCAGCTCTAACGAGGAAGTGTGTCAGAAAAGGCGGCGTGATGGAGGCAGAGTCCCTCGCTGGGCTCAGACCTGCAGCTGGTCCTGCCCCCCCCCAGCCTGAGCTGATGGAGGACGGATTCTCACATTAGCGTCGGTGGTTTTCACGCCTTGGCTGGTGGTTCTGTAACGGCAGCGTGATGAGCTGCTGACTCCACTGACTGAACGTTAAAGGACTAGTTCAGAGGATCCACACGGTCCCACGGGACGGGGGCTTTGGATCAAGCTTTGGATCTCTCACTTCGTCTCACCTGAGGATTTCCTTCGGTTCTTCAACTAAACCCTTAATGACCAGTTAATGATCACGTAGGTGGATCCTTCAGATCTTATAACGGATCCTGATATAGAAATCTACTGTATAATGACCCTTTATCACCACATGGCAACAACGACTTGATCTCATTATTACTGACAGAAATGAGTTTTGGTACTTTAATGTGTTTTTGCCGATAATAAGCAACATGTCTGGATAACGGTCCATGGACTAGAGGGTTATGGGTAAATTAGGTGTGTGGAGTCATTTATAAAGTAAAAACAGCACTTTGACTGTTTGTTAAAGATAAAGATTAATATTCAAGAGAAAACGTTTTCCTGAAGAACAAACTGAGTTCAGTCAAACAGGATTGGTGCTCCTGTGTTTGTAGATCCTTCATACTGGTCCCTACAGTAATGAGCTTTGACTTTGAAACAAAGGTCCAGTGAAGGAGGAAAGACGTTGAAATAAAACGGTGGACGAAGCTTAAACACCTTCAGGTCGCGATGAGCTTGAAGGTGTTCGAGGACGACTGGAGAAATCCCCCTCAGAGGATTAAAGGTTGTCAGCTTAACTCGTCTGCAGAGGCTCATTAAATTTGCAGAGACTGCCAGGGAGTCAGCACCACATGGAGTCCAGGACCAGGACCAGGACCAGAACCTGGCAGTCAGGTCGCTCTAACCTTCATCTGAGCCGCTTGTCTTCATGTCTCAAGTACTTCTGATCGTCCATCACAGTGACGGATTCATGTCCTCTTTTTAAAACCTGGGCCCTATCGCACATATTCTGTTCTATCGCTCTCTGCACACACACCAGACTACATTCACAAAAACAGGGATTTTAGCTCACAGGACACAGGAGCTGCTGCTCTGCTGCTGCCTCCATCAGGGTGACTTTGGTGTTTTACAGGATGAGTTCAGATACAAATGAATCCCTGAGTCCTGTCCACACTGACTGATGGAGGCAGCAGCAGACCTCTTGCTCTCTCTCAGCTCCTGTGTTCTGTGAGCTAAAATCCCTGTTTTAGTGAATGTAGTCTGGTGTGTGTGCAGAGAGCGATATAACGGCTGTTTGTGGTAAAAAGGATCTTCCAGGTCTCTCTCTGTAGGGATCCTTAATGTCTCTCTTTCGAAACCGTGTTGTTCCGAAACCTTTATTTAACCAGGACATTTCTGAGGCAGACACAGGAGAGGCCAGCAGCTGCCACAGGGGGGAACATGAAAAGTGCTCCGTCGGTGGGGAACCAGCGTGAGAAAGTCATGACACAGTTTCAAACCCTTTCTGTGGCACTGCATGGTGTTTTCTCCGGCGGACGGGACGCCAGGAGGCACTTCACCACGCTCTATCTACCACGGGGGCACGACAGCTTTTTATTTTTATCCTTTTCCACGCTGAAGCCGAACACCATCTGCCGATGGGAACAGAACAGGACGGTGCCGAGGAGGAGACGGGATGCAGTAGGTGCAGTGAAGACCCGACCCCGAGAGCAGGGAGTTCACGGAAAGCAAAATAAAAGCCTGAACATGAAGCGAATCCTCCCCGTTTCCACCCGTCAGGCAGAAACGTCCCGGCCGAGTCTTTGTTGGTGCATCTGTGTCTAAATGTGGATATCGATCGGTTTATGCAAGAGAAGAAGAGCTGCGAGGCAGCAGAGAGTCAGAGAGTCAGAGAGGCTGAGACCCTTCAGCTGTGAATCACCACACACACACACACACACACACACACACACACACCATGTTAGAGCCCAAATAAAGCTTCAATGGTGCCTCACACTCTCCCACTGTAAGTACTGCTGCTGTGTGAGGCCGCCTCCACGTCCCACACACACACACACACACACACACACACACACACACACACACACACACACACACACACACACACACACACACTCTTTGGCTGCATGTTAACGTGTGTGTGTTCTTGTTCTTGCTACATTATGAGGACAAGGGCTGTTTTAGGGTTCACACTTGGGTTTAAGGGTCAGTTAGGCGTTTGGTTGTGATGGCTAAGGTGTGTGCACGGGGACCATTTCTGGTATAAACATTACTGATATAAAATATTTGTCACAAAACGTGTTCACTGTTGTCTTTGTTGCTGCGGAGCATCTTTCTTAAAGCATCATCTGAAGTCAGTACATGAACCACTTTTAGATGGGTTGTGAATGCTAAAGTTTCCTATAATAACAGTTACAGTAATAATCATTTTAGACTGATGTTACTAGTTATTAGTTGTCATATATTTGTGCACATATCTTGATGTTGCTTTGTATTTGTATTTTTTTGATTATTGTTTTAACATTGCTATTTGTCGTTGCATCACTTCTGGCTTATATGCTGCTGATATTATTTTACGTGCTATTGTTGAGCTGTTCACGCAGTTTTGTACAGCGCTTTGGTTGCTTTTAGTTGATTTTATTTCAAATAAATCAAATAATTTACATTACATATATCCATTAAAGTAATACTTCCCTATGCCAAACTAAACTTTATTTTTTATGCTTTATGGGAAATGTAGGATCCACAATATGTAGTTTTTGCTGGTGTTGAGGACAGACTAAATATCAGAAACACTTGAGAAAAAAGCAAAACCATGGAATAACATATAATAAGTCTCTTCAAACACACCAGACTCCATTCACAAAAACAGTGATTTTAGCTCACAGAACACATGGTCTGCTGCTCTGCTGCTGCCTCCATCAGTCAGTGTGTTTGTGTTATTGTGTGTTACACAGACATTGTGTTGGATCTGAACAAACCATTTAAAAGAACCAAAGTCACACAATAACACAAATAAACTAACTAATTAAGGCAGCAGTGGACCAGCGACTCCTTTGCTCTGTGAGGTAAAATGAGTGTTTTTTTGAATGGAGTCTGGTGCATTTGAGTAATAGAAGAGAGAAACTGTTTGTAATAATAATAATTAGACTAATAATAATATGTGTGGATTTGTATTACTGATGTGTGTGATCAGTGATACATTTTATATTCTGATTATATTGTTTGCAGGTTAATATCGATAGTGACAACATCCTGCTGAAATTGTACTTAAAGACAGACTGAGCGGTGTACCTGCCGCAGGTGTGACTCACCTGTCTGGCCTTGCTGAGCTCCTCCTCCATCTGATGGTGAACTCTCTGAGACTCGACCAGCTGCTCCTGAGGAGGAGAGACGGGAGCAAACAGGAAGTTAGCAGGAAGCGTGTCGTCCTATCAGGTGAAAGCCGATGAAAACAAACATTCTGTGGGAGGTGTTGTTAGCGTGTTAGCATGTTAGCATGTTCCTGTTTAAATGCATCTAAAATAAGAACTGTGACAGACTGAGGATTCATTCTTTTAGCGGCAGAAAGCTCAGACTTCGGTCTTTACGTTGACTCTAAATTGTTGTCCATGTTTCTCCCAGTCTGAAGTCTTTTCTCACTCATTCTGCTTCACTGACTTCTGGAACCTTCTAGCTGAGGTTGGACACATTTTAGGGACATGAAGAAGAAGAAGATCCTCCAAGAGACGACGTCAGCAGAAGAAGAAGCAGCAGCGTTCAGAGAGCAGAGGGGTAAATAAAAGTGTGCAGTTTTACCTGCAGCCTCTTGATCTCCCTCAGAGCCTCGATGTGCTCCTTCCTCAGCCGCTCCATCTCCTCCAGGTCCTCCGAGTCGGACAGCGACGGCTGCACACGGGTGACAGATGGACAGAGAAGAGATGTGAGGGGCGACGCCCTTCCAGCTGTCAGTCACCAGGAATTAATGGTGATGATCATTAACGCCAAGTTCAAACTACAAGATTTTAACTCTGATGTTTTGCACACTGACGAGTTTTTCAAGATGGCCGACAAAAGCTCCAGATCACAGGCTCGCCCCCGTGAGCGGCGATCACTAATGTGTTATGTGATCAGAGGGTGATCATGTGATCCCAAGTCTCAGTGAGGTCAGCGGGGATCGGTCTACTTCCTGTGGTGTTCACAGGAGGACCTGAGGAGTGGAGGACCACTGCTGGACATAAGTTAGCTTGTTAGGATGCTCAATGATGCTCCCTGTTGCTATGGTTACTCATTTAAGGTAGCCAATGACGAACCGTTTCACCACAACTATTGAGTAGGGGTCAGCCAATCAGAATCGAGCACACACACCAGACTACATTCACTAAAACAGTGATTTTAGCTCACAGGACACAGGAGCTGCTGCTCTGCTGTCCAGTTTGTTGTTACTCTGTCGTCTTCATCGTGAAGATCACTTCCTGTTTGAAAACCTCTCTGTGGTTTTTATGGGACAAACCAGGAGATCGATCTTTATTCTTCTCTGTGGTCTCTCAGCCTGCTGCTCTCAGGCACTGATGGATCGGCGCTCTGACACGCCGTCGCCCCGGCAACACAGAAATCTTTACCTCCTGCTGACAGGACGGCCGGTTCACACGGCAACAGGTCGATGCTGGAGCGTCCACATCAAGCACTATCTATCCATCCATCCATCCATCCATCCATCCATCCATGTGAGCAAGAAAAACTAAAATGTTTGAAATTAATTGAACTATAAACGACTATAAAGTGCCACCAAACGACCACCAAAGAAAATATGACCATAAAGTGATAAACACGGTCAGAAAGATCCAAAGGAGCTGAAATCACAGACGTTTTTCTTCCAAACAATGTAATTAAACAAACATCAAAATATCAAAACCATTCAGAGAAAGTTCTGCTTCCTACCCGAGGGTCAGTGGGCGACTCCAGCAGACTGGACAGGTCGTCGGACGTGAACCTCGAGCCTGGCTGGGTGACGGCTAACTCCTCCAGCTGAGGCTGGAACAGCTCCCTGATCAGCCCCTCCAACTCTGTGCCACACACACACACACACACACAGACACACACAGACACACACAGACACACACACACACACACACACACACACACAGACACACACACACACACACACACACACACACACACACACACACACACAGTCACACACACAGACACAGACACACACACAGACACACAGACATACACAGACACACACACACACAGACACACACACACACACACACAGACACACACACAGACAGACACACACACACACACACACACACACACACACACACAGACACACACACACACACACACACACACACAACGCTAACATGAAATCCTCCTCGTGTGTTTCCAAACAGACCTCCAGACTAGTTTCACTGGGACGTTAAAGTTACTCAGAGAAAATGTGCATGAAATGAAGTGTGCTGTCGTTCCAGCGTGATGTGATCATCAGATGTGATGATGTGACCATCAGATGTGATGATGTGATCATCAGATGTGATGCTGTGATCATCAGATGTGATGATGTGACCATCAGATGTGATGCTGCGACCATCAGATGTGATGCTGTGATCATCAGATGTGATGATGTGATCATCAGATGTGATGCTGTGATCATCAGATGTGATGATGTGACCATCAGATGTGATGATGTGATCATCAGATGTGATGCTGTGACCATCAGATGTGATGCTGTGACCATCAGATGTGATGCTGTGACCATCAGATGTGATGCTGTGACCATCAGATGTGATGCTGTGACCATCAGATGTGATGCTGTGACCATCAGATGTGATGATGTGATCATCAGATGTGATGATGTGATCATCAGTGTGGAAGAAGCTCTTCACCTCTTTTAGCCACTCCTTTAATCTAGAAACAGTTTAGCTTTAAAACACTTCACGTTTTGGATGTAAAATGTTGGTTTGTCCAAATATTTCACTCTGAAAAGAACCTGGTGTTAAAACACCAGAATGACCCTTTAATTTAAGTACTGCGAGTCCGACATGAAGGAGGTCGGAGGGTTCAAAGCTGAATAAGTATGACCAAAGGTGTTCTCTGGGGGGGGTCTTACCTGTGAAGGCCACCGTCCCGGCTGGATCGGCACGTAGTCTGGACCGCAGCGCCTGACGCTGAGCCTCTGTGGGCTTCAGCCCGAGCAGGTCCAGAGCCTGCACACACACACACACACACAGATCAATACACACTCAGATCACAGTGGTGACGCCCCCCCTCACACACACTGACACACACACACGCTGGAACCATCCAATGAAAACCCAGAATCCCCCCTGTGAGGGGAACCTGCTCTACGAGGCCTCAGCTGAGGGCCGGCAGACTCATGTTAGAGTGTGAACAGGTCATGTGACCTTTCATCTAGAAGCTTCACTACTTTGTCCAGGTAGAAATAACAGAACCTGTGTTTTTGTTTAGGGGCTCTATGGATGATGAGACACACACACACACACACACACACACACACTCCTACCTGCTCCAGCCTCTCCAGTTTGAGGCGACAGCTGGTGCTGAGGGAGTGTTTCCTCTGAGGAGGCTGACTGCTGCTCGGCTCTGGAGACACAGAGAGGAGGAAGGAGGAAGTCAGCTGATGTCGTATAAACAGCGAGATGCAAAAAGGGGTCACACACAGAAGTTTTACCCAGAAGACCCCTGTTTCAGTTATTGTAACTTCCTCAGCTAACATACATACTTTAAGTCAAACCATCATCTTCTGCTAAACCTACTAAACCTAAACCAACATGTGACTGTTTCTACACACCAGACTACATTCACTAAAACAGGGATTTTGGAGAACAGGACACAGGAGCTGCTGCTCTGCTGCTGCCTCCATCAGTCAGTGTGTGTGTGTTCAGTGTTTTAAAGAGTTCATTTAGATCCAAGCTAACATGTTAAAATACCAACGTCACAAAAGTTAGACCAGCAGCTCCTGTGTCCTGTTCTCTAAAATCCCTGCTTTAGTGAATGTAGTCTGGTGTGTGTGCTGTTTGTGGTTAAACCAAAAGGATCTTCCAGGTCTCTCTCTGTAGGGATCCTTTCCATGATGCTGTCACACACTTAGAATAACACTCTGAGCCTGTCAGTGGATCAAACAAGCTCTTTTAGTGGACCTACTGTGATCAGGTGCAGTTGTCCCAAAGGATCACGTTGCAGCCATTGCAGCCCGTTTGGTGTCTGCTGGCTGAGGTGATCTACTGGACCAGTTCCAACACTTTTACTACCTACCAGTCACTCAAACACCAGGATGTGGACACAGAGGAGTTATTTGCTTGCTTGCAGCTGTCCTGCCCGTCCTGTAGAGGGCGCTGAGTCCTCCTCATGTTGGGACAAACACTAAGTCTAATCAATACGAGTGTGTTTTGGTCGTTGGATAACTGGTTCAACAGGATCTCATTGTTTGAGGCTGGAGTTTCTCTGATACAAATCAAATGTCGTCTTTCAAGATTCCTAATGTGATGAGTTCCTTCAGGCGGGGGGGGGGGGGGGATGTTTCTGACCTGAAACATCTAGACGTCCTCCCACCTGTTGATCACTGGGTGTTTATCACATCACGGTCACATTTTCACACACTTTCATCTCACATGCAGATTTATTCCACATGGAGGCGGACGACACGTGTGGGCTTCCAGCTTCAGCCCGACGGGGGCCAAAGAGGTCTGGGGGCCCGAGGAGGGGCTGACCTTAAAGACACTGCAGCCCTGTTGTTTCTGTCTGTCTCAGTCTGGAGCTGCATCCCTGCACACTGGTTCATCAGCTTTCACCCTTTAGTTCCAAACTCAGCCACCGCCGTCTGTTACAGACCAGCTGAGACGTGACGCACACACACACACACACACACACACCCACACACACACACACGATGCTTCACACCTCCTCGGTCAGGCAGCCAACCACACACCATCTGTCCCCCGCTCCTCTTCCTCATTGGATCAGATCTACACTTCACAGTTTACAGCAGCACAGGTGCCCGTTTTCCAATCGGCGCTGGTGGCAAGTACGAGATCCTGTCAGAGCCGACACGGAGAGGCAGGTCGCCGTGGCGGCCCCTCCGATTGGTTGGCGGCAAGCGTCCTTTACCGCATTATGTGACGACGCTTATTTATGTCGTGATCAGCTGACAGAAAACACACGTTCTAGTGCAGCTGATGATGCTGGCTGATAAAATCCACTACTGTGATTTCTGTTGTGTGACGTGTAAAAGCTGGTGAGAGCACAAACAGGAAATGGAAACGTCCACTAAAAGAGCTTGTTTGATCCACTGACAGGCTCAGAGTGTTATTCTAAGTGTGTGACAGCATCATGGAAAGGATCCCTACAGAGAGAGACCTGGAAGATCCTTTTGGTTTAACCACAAACAGCACACACACCAGACTACATTCACTAAAACAGGGATTTTAGAGAACAGGACATGTGATTTGTCAGTCTAGTTGTTGTGATTTTGGTGTTTTAACACATTATTTTTGAATCCAGACAAATTCTTTAAAACACCAAAGTCACACAATAACACCAACACACTGACAGATGGAGGCTGCAGCAGACCAGCAGCTCCTGAGTTCTGGGAGCTAAAATTAGTATTTTTGTCAATGGAGTCTGGTGTGTTTGAAGAGGTCCTGCATCACCTTGAATATTAAAGTACAAATCAACAGCAGTTCCCTCTGTGAGTTTGTTACCTTTGAGTGTTCAACACAGCTACAACTACTGATATTAATTAATGGGTGTGAGTGATCAAATGCTGACAATAGGACTGGATAAGTAGCCTTGTATTCATCATCATCATCATCATCATCATAGTCTCTCACGCTCTTAGATGATCTGACCCATCTGCCTCATGTTATGTAGATATGAGCCTGTTAAAGGTCCCTATTAGTTCCAGCACCTTCCCCCTGCTGAACACACTCCAGTGTCTGTTCCCTGCTCACAGTCTGGACCAGTCAAGCTGATTTGGCTTTGGCCCCCATAAAGGCCGATTATTTATTAGTTGTCATAACTGCGAGATGTTTCCTGCCTCAAATCACAAAGCTTTCTGGGAAATATGCCCCAGAGCTGGGCTGTGGAGAGCACAGAGACGTGGATGTAGATGTGACAGACACACATGGATAAAGACAGCCACACATGAGACGCACCGGGGCTCGTTTCAGGGACGCCGTCGCCCTCTGGTGGCGAGGAGGCCCGTGTCTGCTCTGGCCTGGCTGGAGACACTCGCACCTGCAAACATTAAGGCAGCACATGAGTACCGGTTCGACGGGGGTGTGTTCCTGTGTGATGACGGGGGGGGGGGGCTGATCCCTCCGCTCTGACATCACAGACGGTGGATGTGTCACATAAAACCTGAAGGACGTCCTGACGGCCTCCAAGAGAATCAGCCGAGAAGGTTTTCTGAGGAAATCTTAAGACCATTCTGGAGAAAAAGTCTTCAAACGCTCTTTAATGGAACTGGGAGCTTTTTTTAGAAGCTACGCAGGTAAAGAGTGGTTCAACCCACCTGGCTGACGTTGACCGCTGGCAGAGTCTCACTGGCAGGGTTTCGGCTGGAGGTGATCTTAGTGACCACGGCGGGCTGCGGAGGCGTGGCGCCCAGCCCCGGGGGCCTCGCCTGGGGCCCGCCTCCGCCTCCGCCTCCGCCTCCGCCTCCGCCTCCGGACCCCTGGAGGGAGATGGGGCTGTGAGGCCCGCTGCTGGAGCTGGAGGACGACCTCCGCCTGATGAAGGCAATTTCCACTGTGGGGTCCGGTCTAAACACACAGGGCGAGGAGCGGCGCTATGAAAAAGACTAGTTGAAGCGTTTGTTAACTGGTGTTTCTACCCATGATCCTCTCTGTCCACATCCTGGTGTCTGAGTGACTGGTAGGTAGTAAAAGTGTTGGAACTGGTCCAGTAGATCACCTCAGTGTGTGACAGCATCAGGGAAAGGATCCCTACAGAGAGAGACCTGGAAGATCCTTTTGGTTTAACCACAAACAGCACACACACCAGACTACATTCACTAAAACAGGGATTTTAGAGAACAGGACACAGGAGCTGCTGACTATTTAAACTATTTTTAACACCAAAGTCACACAATAACACAAATACTGGACCAGTTCCCAAACTTTTTGTACCACTGAGGCACCAAAACTTAGGAGTTATCAATTAACAAATTTGGTGTATTTCATGTGTTTCAAAGAACAATGTGAGTATAATATGCTCAAAATACACACTAATTCTGTAGCGTTAGCAAATAAAGGGACCCAGTTAAGTCTGTTGGTGGCAGAATTAACTTAGCAGCTCACTTCCTCTAAACTCTTACTGACCACATCTGAAACCATAAAATATGAATCCAGAAACATCCACATAAGCTCCACGGTCACTTGAAGTTCCTACGTTGAGTTCTGTTGACTTTATCACAGATCTACAAAGAGCTGTCGGCAGATTTATCTATTTTAGAGCCAAACTTGTCTCCTCTTGTTTCGGTTTCATCTTGAATGATTAATGCTTTTGAAAAAGACTGCAGGTGTCAGGTGTGTTGGACCTGAGCTTGGTGCGTGTCAGGATGCTCCTGGCCTCCTCGTACGTCACTCCGATAAGGGACTCCTTATTGATGGACACCAGCTGGTCCCCGACCTGCAGCCTGCCGTCCTGAAACAGCACAAGTACACAGAAATGTTCAACTGAGCCACTGGGACGCAGAAAAACAGCAAATGTTTTTAGGTGAACTTTACATACAACATTTTCTGTTTCTGGGATCACAGCACGCTGGTCGAACTCGCATTTCATACAAACGAAAGATGAGAGTTGAATTCCTCTTAAACAGCCGTTATATCGCTCACTGCACACACACCAGACTCCATTCACTAAAACACTCATTTGAGCTCATATGGAGGTCACTGGTCTAAGCACTGACTGATGGAGCAGCAGCTCTAAAATCCCTGTTTTAGTGAATGTAGTCTGGTGTGTGTGCTGTTTGTGGTTAAACCAAAAGGATCTTCTAGGTCTCTCTCTGTAGGGATCCTTTCCATGATGCTGTCACACACTTAGAATAACACTCTGAGCCTGTCAGTGGATCAAACAAGCTCTTTTAGTGGATTTAGTGATCTACTGGACCAATCCAAAAGGGTTATTGGTTCCATATTTTACTGCAAAACCCCTCAGAATCCAGAAGGAGTTAGTCTGTAGTTTGGTTGATGGATGTTAAAGGGCAGGTGTGTCTATCGATGATCAAACCCAGATGACCACAGTACTCAGTGAGGGCGCTGACCTTCTGGCAGTCTCCTCCAGGCACTATTTCCTGAATGAACACCATTGGTCCCTCTGCTCGGTTAGCCCCGCCCTTGATGACGAGCCCCAGGCCTGTTCCCTTGGCAACACATATCAACTGAATGACGCTGTCGCTGGGGAGACAGAGAGAGTCAGGACGCCAGGAAGCATGATGTCAGAGCATCCATCCCACCACCACCTAACCCCACCCTGCTCCTCCTCCTAACCCCACCTAACCCCACCCTGCTCCTCCTCCTCCTAACCCCACCCTGCTCCTCCTCCTCCTCCTCCTCCACCTAACCCCACCCTGCTCCTCCTCCTCCTAACCCCACCCTGCTCCTCCTCCTCCTCCTCCTCCACCTAACCCCACCCTGCTCCTCCTCCACCTAACCCCACCCTGCTCCTCCTCCTCCTAACCCCACCCTGCTCCTCCTCCTCCTCCTCCTCCTCCAGTCACTAAACCAGAATCACTGAGATCAAACTAAATCTGAGCTGCTGAGCTCTGATTGGCTAATCAGGCTCCTGCTGTTAATTAAATGTTTAGGTTGCACACTGTGTCCATGGTAACGTAACCCTGGTGTCCACGGTAACGTAACCCTGGTGTCCACGGTAACGTAACCCTGGTGTCCATGGTAACGTAACCCTGGTGTCCATGGTAGCGTAACGAAGGGTGGTCCGTAACCCTGGTGATGCTGAAACCAAAACCGTCCAGGCAGACGACTAATGGATCCCGTCACGTTTCCTACCTGAAGGCGAGGGGGGGCGTGTGCACGGTGTAGGGGGGGGCGTGGGTGTAGGCCGTGACCCCCTCTTTAGGACTGAGGAGCTGGGGGCTCTCCGACCGGGAGGAGGAAGAGGAGGAGGCTGTGTCTGTCAGCTTCCCTGGACGGAGACAAGAGAAGAAGAAGAAGAAGAAGATATCTATCAGATATCTATCAGATATCTATCAGTTATCTATCAGTTATCTATCAGATATCTATCAGATATCTATCAGTTATCTATCAGATATCTATCAGATATCTATCAGTTATCTATCAGTTATCTATCAGATATCTATCAGATATCTATCAGTTATCTATCAGTTATCTATCAGATATCTATCAGATATCTATCAGTTATCTATCAGTTATCTATCAGAAATCTATCAGATATCTATCAGTTATCTATCAGATATCTATCAGTTATCTATCAGATATCTATCAGATATCTATCAGTTATCTATCAGATATCTATCAGATATCTATCAGTTATCTATCAGATATCTATCAGTTATCTATCAGATATCTATCAGATATCTATCAGTTATCTATCAGTTATCTATCAGATATCTATCAGATATCTATCAGTTATCTATCAGTTATCTATCAGTTATCTATCAGATATCTATCAGTTGTCTGTGTCTGTCTGTGTGTGTGTGTGTGTGGTGGGGGGGTTACCTGTGGGCAGCTGTGTGGGGGAGATTCGTCCTGAAGCTGTGATGTTATTGGAGCCATACTTCTCCATCAGCTCAGCAAACTCCCTCCTGAAGGACACACACAGTCACACACACACACACACACACACACACACACACAGTCACACACACACACACACACACACACACACACACACACACACACACACACACACACATACACACACACACACACACACACACACACACACACAGACACACACACACACAGTCACACACACACACAGTCACACACACACACACAGTCACACACACACACACACACACACAGACACACACACACACAGTCACACACACAGTCACACACAATCACACACACACACAGTCACACACACAGTCACACACACAGTCACACACACACACACACAGACACACACACACACAGTCACACACACACACAGTCACACACACACACACACACACAGACACACACACACACAGTCACACACACAGTCACACACAGTCATACACACAGTCACACACAGTCACACACACACACAGTCACACACACACACACACAGACACACACACACTTGTCTGAATGTCCTTCAGATGAAAACATGATTCTACACAGAGCTGAGAGGCTGAACCCTCCTGAGGAGGAGGATGAGGATGAGGAAGAGGAGGATCTGTAAGTGTTTGTCTCCCTCTTGTGGTCTCAGAGAAAGCTGAGGTCCTGTCACATCTCTCAGAGACAGTTTGGACAGTGTGTGTGACTGTGTGTGTGTGTGTGTGTGTGTGTGACTGTGTGTGCGTGTGCGTGTGACTGTGTGTGTGTGTGTGTGTGTGACTGTGTGTGCGTGTGCGTGTGCGTGTGACTGTGTGTGTGTGTGTGTCTGTGTGTGTGTGTGTGTGTGTGTGTGTGTCTTAGATCTGAACGTGTTGAGTTCTGTTTGCAGCTTAAACTTGGATCCTGAACTCTCCTGTGGTGCCTGAGTTCATCCCGTGAACCTGTGAGGACGACTGGACCAAATCCCCAAATCCCCACACCGTGATGTCGCGTCCTCACAGCGACCCCTGTACCAGCCGGCCGCACGTAATCACCATGATTTTTAATAAAGCGGGAAACAAATTGCTGCAACAATCGAGGTCAAGCTTCAAGGTGAACACCTGAACTGTTGGCACGAAGCTGCTAACACACACACACTCTCACACACACACACACACACACACACACACACTCTCACTCTCACTCACACACACACACACACACACACACACACACACACACACACACACACACACACACACTCTCACACACTCCTTTTATGATTACTTCCTGTTTCCTGGTCTACTTCCTGGTTCACTTCCTGTTTCCTGGTCTACTTCCTGGTTCACTTCCTGTGTCCTGGACTACATCCTGGTTTACTTCCTACCCCTCCCTAACATGAAGCAGCAGATTGTTTCTGTTACAAGACAGATGATGTGATGAAGTGATGAACCTGCTCCAGTTGGACCTCTAAATACACCGTGGGAGGAGCGTCCTGCCCCGACAACAGGTAGAGTGGACGACAGTGAGCCGAACCGGCAGACAGCAGCTACTGTCTGCCGTCGTTTCTGCTGATCTGGGTGCCGCTTTGCACGTTTGATCGGCCGGAGCTCTTCCCGAGCAGAAACCCTGCCGTCAGACGGCACGGCGTCCTTATTCTGTCACCGCCGGTTTGTCTCCGTCTGGAGCGCTGACGTAGGAAAAGCACAGGAGACAGCAGATTGCCAGGTCACCTCACATCCCGCCGGCGTGGAGAGGACGCCGCCTGTCAGCCGCGCACGCTCACCTCCGAGGTTCCCCGAGGACGCGTCCAACCACCGACACGGTTCAGTCCAACCGGCGCAAAGAGCTCCGAGCTCCAAAACATCAGCCGGTGTCTGAGGGCGGCCACAGCGGGGGGCCTCTGTAAAGCTGCATAAACCCATGAAACCACTGCAGGGTTCTCCTGGAAACGCTCCGGGACCTTTAAAGGCTCCATTCATTGTTGTGAAACAGGCAGCAGGTGCACAAAGTCGTTTGTTTCCGTCTGCATGACCTTCGTCAGGCGTCACAGTCACTTCATACACAGGAAACTAGAAAAACTAGACCACTGGTGAACCACTTCTGAGGGGAGCAGCAGCACAGGAACAGGATGGAGCAGCGTCACCGGCATCATGTGACGTCATGCTCACATGGCGCTGGACTGGAGCCGCTTTATATCTATATAAATATATATAACAGAGTCGGCCGAGACGTTCTTACTGCGCTGGGACTCATCAAAATCAGATCACATCAGCGCTCCTGTGGGGGGGCAGGTCACGGTCAGCTGGTGTGTCCTCAGGTAACCTCAGACGAGACACCCGTCAGGACAAAGGGAGGGAAGCTCAGAGCGCAGGAGATTATAGAGCAGTTTCCTACCTGGACTCATCGTCTCTGGCGACCAGCAGGGACATGTGATTAGACAGCGAGGCCGTCCGCAGGATCTCCACCGCCCTGTCGGGACACAGGACGGAGACGTGACGCCGTGGACACACACACAAACACAAAACACAGGATGGGTCCATGTCGGCCACTTTCACCGTCTAAATAACCACGCTGACGTTCGCTAATTAGCACTAAACACAGGTCGGGGGGGCACGTTGGTCACTGCATTAGTTCATCATTTGAACTCACCTGGATCATCGTTCACGAGATTCAACAGCTGATCGATCGAACGTCGCTGGATTTCTGTTTCGCTTCAGGTCAACAACCAGAGACCATCAGACACCATCGAGTCTTCCTGGATCCACAGCGAACGGACGGAGGTGCGTGTAGCTTTAAACCACTCGTCCATTTCTAATGTCCAATCGATCAGCTGATGAATCCTGTGACGAAGCTAGTGTTTGACTTAATGCAGTGACTGGTTGATTAGACTGCACATCAGCACTGCACTGTTCAACCAAAATATTCCAGCTCCACAAATCCCCAAAGCACGGCAGGTTAACATGCTAACATGCTAACATGCTAACACGGTCAGAAACTGTGAGCTTTCCTCACGTCACACAGAAGCACTTCTGACAGAGCTGCATGTGCTCACTGTCAAATAAAACCGACTTCATGGCTCCAATAGACACATTAAAATAACAACTGGACGGAAAAGTCAGAGGATCATCAAACACGTCGTCTTGGAACCATAAATGTCTCCAAAACTCTGCACTGCCTCACTGAAGACACTTTAAACAGGACCAGAGAAAACTGGGACGAAAACCCAGCGAATCACCAACCAGGATTCATCCTCTGGGCACCGTGAATGAACCCAACATGGACCGAAGTGGTGGACGGAGCCGTGCTGCTAGCGTGGCTACAAACCTAAAAATACCCCTGCACACACACACACACACACACACTTCAGACTCACCTCTCATTGGTCACCCCGATCAGACTGATGTTATTGACATCCAGAATCAGGTCACCTGACTTAAGCCGGCCTGGAACAGAGAATTA
Source organism: Pempheris klunzingeri (assembly GCF_042242105.1). Taxonomy (NCBI): domain Eukaryota; kingdom Metazoa; phylum Chordata; class Actinopteri; order Acropomatiformes; family Pempheridae; genus Pempheris; species Pempheris klunzingeri. The sequence goes on from NC_092031.1 coordinate 877,512, forward strand.
CAGTCAGACAGACAGATGTGGTCCAGGAGCAGTGATGATTCACAACAACAACGAAGATTCATAATAATAATAATTAATAATAATAAGTCATAATAATAATAATAACTGTTTCTGTCCCAGTACAAGATCAAACCCCAAAACTACCCACCGTCCAGAGCCGCCAGTCCGCCGCCGATCACCCGTTTGATGTAGATGCCAAACTCTTCTCCCGTCAGCTCCCGGTAACCCCCGATGACCTTCACACCTGAGCACCCACACAGGTTAGTCAGGACAACATTAAGGGGGATTCAGGAGTCAGAGATTCAGGGGGAAGATGCTCACCGAGTCCCCTCTTGCAGTCGCAGAACTCCAGCCGCTGTACGCCGCGGTTGATGCCGTGCGGGCCCATGATCGTCCTGGCAACAAGCATCAACACAACAACTTCAAAAACACATCAACATCCTGCCTCGTCCAAAGCCTCTCTCTCTCCTCAGGGGCTCTGCTGCGCAAAATAATCAAATCATCACAGGATTTTGTCGTTTCCTCTCCCCTCCCTTCCTCCTCACTCAGCCCGGCCACATCCAGGACAATAAAATCTGTCGCCTCCTAACCGGCACGCTGGCCGAACCATGAGGTGACCTGAGTGGTAGGAAGCCCCCCAACAGTGAGAACAAGCAATCAAAGGAGCATTACAGGGCAACTGTTGTATCCTGGCCGGTCTGAGGCGTGTGGGACAGGAGGTTCAGATTAAAGCTGGAGAGACTCCTCAGACCTGGTCCCTGCTGTCTGCTGGTCTGGTCCTGAGTGTTTGTGTGCACACAGCATCTGTTGTTGTGGACACGCTGACTGACTGACTTCACCTCACAGCGCCGGCCGACAGTTTTCTGAATCCCTCAGCAGAGTTTTACCCCCCCCCGTCCCCTACGGCCCCCACCCTGGTTAGTTATTCATCATCATGATGTTTTACTGTGAAAACCTGCTGCTGCCGCACAACGAACTCCTGGATGTCACAAAATGTCCTCAAATTCAGTGAAGAGAGGTCAGAGGTCATTTTATTTGATCCCCCCAAAGATGTTAATCTCAACAGGTTGTCAAACAATATTACGCAGGCTGCTCGTGATCTTCGGTTACAGTTTGACTCCAAACTCCTTTACCATCTCAAACACAGTTAGTGATAATAACCAGGAAACATGTGGGTACTTTCAAAATAAAGTTCAGGAAAAGATGGTTTGGGTTAATGAAGTGAAGCTGCGTCCCATCTTTAGTTTTACAGCAGAAACTAAATGGTGTGAAGTGCCCTTTAGCTGCCTGCTCTTCAGGCACCATGTGAGGAGACAGTGACTGTGCAAACATATGATGATCCCATATCCCATGATGCACTGCTGTAGATTAAACCACCCCACAGGATGTAAAGCAGTTAGAACGAGCTCAACTTGAAACATCTACAGCAGTAAAATGTGACACGAACACACTGAAGTTATGGTTTTTACCACGTTATCATAAGGAAATATGGAATAAATCTTATTTCTACATCCAGTAAACGTGGAGCTTCTGTCAGGACTGTCTGAGCCGCCTGCCGTCCTCCTGCCGTCCTCCTGCTTTCATCACAGGTTATATATGTATGTGTATGTATGCATATGTAGACACGGCGTGTTATGTAAGGGATAATGTGGAGGGAAGGGGGGGTGAGCAGAGGTCACTCTGAGCTCTCTGGAGAGGCTTATTTTGAAATAGTAACATTATCCATCTTAACACACAGCCAACAAACACATATATGACACGAAGAGACAGCTTCCCTCTGACCTCTGCAGGTTTCTGCTGGATGCCCTCAGATCCATTTCCATCATGTTTATACTTGAAGGCCTCAGCAGATCATCTACAGGCACCTGAAACCCCCCCACACCTTTCCAGCATCTTCATTTGGGGGACTGAACCCCTCAGACCCCCCCAGAAGCTAAAGAGTCGCTCCTGGTCTGTTTCTGACGGACGCCGTGATGAGGCGGCAGGAAGTCAGACAGACAAACAGCAAAGAGAATCAGCTCAGTTTTCAAAATAAAAGCCCCCCTGCAGACTGTCAGTGGTATCTTCGAGCAGCACATCTGTGTTATTCTTTAATGGGGGGGCACCAGGCCAGACGTCAGGGTTTTTAACACCATGACGACCAGAGGTTCATCTGGGATGGAGAAACACTCTGACTGTGACTTTAGCTGCTGTCTGTAGCTGCAGCACAACAAAGCAGGAAGTACATCCAAGAAACACATTTAAAGCAGCAGAAGAAGAAACGCGGCCTGTTTGATCCTGTTAGAGACACATTTAAAGCAGCAGAAGAAGAAACGCAGCCTGTTTGATCCTGTTAGAAACACATTTAAAGCAGCAGAAGAAGAAACGCGGCCGTTTGATCCCGTTAGACACATTTAAAGCAGCAGAAGAAGAAACGAGGCCTGTTTGATCCCGTTAGAAACACATTTAAAGCAGCAGAAGAAGAAACGAGGCCTGTTTGATCCCGTTAGAAACACATTTAAAGCAGCAGAAGAAGAAACGCGGCCTGTTTGATCCCGTTAGAAACACATTTAAAGCAGCAGAAGAAGAAACGCGGCCCGTTTGATCCCGTTAGAAACACATTTAAAGCAGCAGAAGAAGAAACGCGGCCCGTTTGATCCCGTTAGAAACACATTTAAAGCAGCAGAAGAAGAAACGCGGCCCGTTTGATCCCGTTAGAAACACATTTAAAGCAGCAGAAGAAGAAACGCGGCCCGTTTGATCCCGTTAGAAACACATTTAAAGCAGCAGAAGAAGAAACGCGGCCCGTTTGATCCCGTTAGAAACACATTTAAAGCAGCAGAAGAAGAAACGCGGCCCGTTTGATCCCGTTAGAAACACATTTAAAGCAGCAGAAGAAGAAACGCGGCCCGTTTGATCCCGTTAGAAACACATTTAAAGCAGCAGAAGAAGAAACGCGGCCTGTTTGATCCCGTTAGAAACACATTTAAAGCAGCAGAAGAAGAAACGCGGCCCGTTTGATCCCGTTAGAAACACATTTAAAGCAGCAGAAGAAGAAACGCGGCCTGTTTGATCCTGTTAGAAGCTCCAACATCAGTTTAACGACCAGACCAGCTAAACCTGAGCAGGAACTCTGACGAGCCCGGAGGGATTTCAGCGTCAGACTGTAAAACATCCAATCAATCAATCAATCTTTATCTATACAGCACCACTTCATCACAAACATGATCTCAGAGTTTCCCCACATGAGCAGCATCAGGCCTCAGTGGCAGGAAAAACAAACAAACATTCTGAGTCAGATTGATGGTTTGGGTTCAGTGCTTTCACCCAGGAGGCTTGGGCTTCAGTCCTGCGTCGCAGCGACAGTAAAAGGACTATAATGTGTTTGTAGACTGCAGGTCGGTGAGGTTCAGGAACAGGTGATGCTCCAGCAGAGGACTGGAGCTGAGATGAAGGAGAAATAAATCAAGATTAACAACTAAACCGTTCGGTCTGTCGGCTTCTGCTCCCGTGGTTACAAGTCACAGTGTTGCCATGGAAACGGTGGGGTATATTACATTTTGTATTTATTTACCTGCAACTTCCAACATTTTTATTTTGCTTATTTATTGTTTGTATTCACGGTGGTGCTCACTTTAACTTTCTATGTTACTGTAACCCCCCCCCCGGGATCAATAAAGTATTTCTATCTGTCTACATGTTACGGCAGCTGGCCTGTCATGATTTGAGCACCAATCATCGGTCTGAACTTCCTCCCCTATAATGGACAGGTCACAGGGGACCGTTGGCTGACGGAGCCTTTACTGGAAACCAGGAAGAACTTCTGGATCCTCAAGGGTCTTTTTTTCCACCCAAAACAAGACGAACGCTGGTTTTAACGCTGAGCGAGCGACAGCAGCAGCTCTGAGCCCCGAACAGACGACAGCCAGTGCTGGAACACGAGGGAGCAATTAAACTGATCGCTTAATTCCTGATAATCTGCATTACCTGCCCCAAGTGATTAAGATCACACGGAGGCCGGGGTGGGGGGGGGCACACGGTGGCACAGTGCAGAGCCACGGGGGACCAACAGCCGGAGCCGTCAGGAGAGGAAGAGCTTTATCTCGGGAGGCTCAGACCCCCAAACAGCTTCCTGTCTGTAGGGACGAGGACACCACACGGAGCCACAGCTCATCTGTTGCTCTGAGCGACGCAGGACGTGTGATCCATGTTTAACGGGGGAGGATTTAAAGGATTTCATTCCTTGAACGTCACATTTGATTGAAGCATCTTCGATAAATAACAGAACGGCTGAGTTCACGGTCCGAACGCTCTCACAGCTCATCTGATTATTAGTATTATAAAGCAGACTGCTGAATACTCGCCTACACAGACTCTCTTCACTAACAGCCAATCAGCTCTTTGATCAGGAGACTGCTGCTCGGAACACCACGGCGTCTGAAACCGGCTCTAAATAAAGTTTTTAGTCCTAGTGAGGCTGAGATATTAACGTTCAAAGCTCATCGCTCATCTCCTGACGTTGGTGCGTTCTCACCATGAACTGGATGTGGACGCTGCTTTGAGTTTAGCATCTTCAAAGTCGCCATCTTGGTTTAACCATCGTGATCTTGGAACCAGAGGTTTTTGTTTTTCCTCTGCGTCTGATTGGTCAGGTTCAGTCAGGACCCTCCTCTGATTGGTCAGGTTCAGTCAGGACCCTCCTCTGATTGGTCAGGTTCAGTCAGGACCCTCCTCTGATTGGTCAGGTTCAGTCAGGACCCTCCTCTGATTGGTCAGGTTCAGTCAGGACCCTCCTCTGATTGGTCAGTGAGCAGGTAGCCCCGCCCTAAAGCCCCCCCGGTCTGTTTTCCTCTAAATGGGAAAAACCATAACAACTTTTCCACAGACCTGCAGCAGAACATGAGCGCTGTCACTTCTAGCTGTCATTTTGTGTTAAGATGCATCATTTTGGTAAGAAATGTTGGCTGTTTACATGTTTCACCCCCGTCTGTCTGTCTGTCTGCCTGTCTGCCTGTCTGTCTGTGTTCAAGTGTCAAATTAAAACCAGACGCCCGAGACGAAAGACGAGCGCAGCAGCAGATGGTTTGACAGATTTGAGCGACGATGCAGACGGATCCATACGCTGACAGATTACCTGCCGTCCCAGGACGCTTTGTGGTAAACAGACGAACAGGATCGCCGAGCCATGGGATGAAAAGATCGATGATCAGAGAGACGCTGCAGACTCACTGACAGATTAAGGTCCACAGCAGATACTCTGTGTGGTATCTCCACCACATTTCTCTGACAGAACACCATCAGTAATAAATAATGATGTTTCGTCCCAGATTAACCAGCAGCACATGAAGCTTCAGTGAGGAAACATTAGATTATACAGTTATAATCCGGCTGAACGGGATAAATGATGCTGTTCTCTGAGTAAATGTTGGTGCTGATTAACTGAAGGAAAAGATCTCAACACCTCTGTGTCCTTTTCTGTTTGACTTATTGATGTGATTCTTTTTTCAATAAACTGATCAATCGGTCTTTGAACAAACTGGTCAGAAACAGAAGAAACAGCTGATCTTTAAAAGTTCAACGTTTGGAGAATCAAGATGTTTCTGCATCCACATCTGTCAAACTTCTACAGAAGTAAAAGTACTGAAACAGAAACCGTCCTGCTGATATCAGCAGCGTGAGAGAGAGAAGGAGCCTGTTGACCGAAGAGGCTCTGAGACTCTTTCTTTGTTGTGCTGCAGCTACAGACAGCAGCTAAAGTCACAGTCAGAGTGTTTCTCCATCCCAGATGAACCTCTGGTCGTCATGGTGTTAAAAACCCTCTGAGCGGCTGACGTCTGGCCTGGTGCCCCCCCATTAGAGAATAATACTGATGTGCTGCTGGAAGATACCACTGACAGTCTGCAGGGGGCTTTTATTTTGAAAACTGAGCTGATTCTCTTTGCCATTTGTCTGTCTGACTTCCTGCCGCCTCATCACGGCGTCCGTCAGAAACAGACCAGGAGCGACTCTTTAGCTTCTGGGGGTCTGAAGGGTTAAACAGAGTGCACGCCATCAGCTCTGACGGCAGCGACGCAGCAGGAACGCGACCTGGATGCTCTCGGGGGGGTTTAGCTGTTGCATTAAACAGTGTGTCAAAGAAAAGTGAAGTAAACAGCAGCCCGAACTGAGTGAGTCACATTCGTCCTGCACGACACGAACACCAAACGTCCCGTGAGCCCCCGTCAGAGTCAGAACCACCTGATGTGAGCTGGACCACATGTTTAAAAGGTCGCTTCCTCCCTTTAAAGCCGCTCTGACATGCGTGACCCAGAGAGCTGCACACGCATGTGGACTTAAACCCTGAGACATCTGCCGGTGAGCAGGCTGCAAACCTGCTCCACCTCTCAAGCCTGTGGCCCCGGGACACAGGCTTGAGCTCCACGGGACAGAGGGAAGGAAAGAGGGAAGGAAGGAAGGAGGAAGAAGGAAGGAATGAGCTTACCAGTAGAGCAGCGACAGCCCATCGGATCTCTCGGCGTCCTGGGGGAGTAATGGCATCGCACGGCGGTCCGAGACAAAAAAAAAAACCCAAGCAACCAATGAGCCACACACACACTTCACACACACACACCTCACACACACGCATGCAGACGGGATGAGATGAGACGGTTCAAACCGGGACGGTGTGTGTGTGTGTGTGTGTGTGTGTGTGTGTGTGTGTGTTGTGTGTGTGAGGACAGGGATGGAAATCCGCCGAGACAGGGAGAGACACACGCTTACCTTTACTCACTAATCCATGCTGATACCCGTCCGTCACACACACACACACACACACACACACACACACACACACACACACACACACACACACACACACACACACGTTACAGGATGACACTTTAAAGCAGAAATGCCTCGTTTGCTGAAGACGCTCACAGATTAAAGTCCCACCGCTACAAACAGGCAGAGCTTCAGAGTATTAAAGTGTTTCCTGTGCAGAGATCAGTCACCTGGAAACGCTGCGCCGAGCGAAGACGCTGCTCCTCTGAAGCTCTGGTTCGACTCAGGACACAGATTGAAATTCAAATTTCATCTGACGGCCGCTGTGAATCATGGGGGGAATGTTTGTGAGATTAAAAAGACAGATGGGAAGGAAAGACGGGGAGAAAGTGAGAGCTTAGTGGCGGACTCCGCCACTACGCACCACTGCCATGTCCCCTACTGCAAGCCGAAAGGGCCAAATATGCTCACTGTTAATAACAAAGTTAAATAAAAGAAAAAATGGCATTCAAACTGTCAACCTGCTGCTAAAAGCATCATTTTTGTTGGGTTTTAATGAGGCGCTTAACGCTGTCAAATGATGCCAAAAGGGACATTTCACCCTAAAATTTAAAATTGATCCTGTTACCTGTAGAGCTGTTTATCATCTGGATGGCTTTGCTGTGAGTTGCCGTGGAAACGTCGAGCTTCTCTCCGATATGGTGGACCGGTACGGTGCTCGGATTGTGGTGCTAAAAACACCAAAAAAACTAGTAAACCTCAACAGCAAGATCTCTTTCCAGGAAAAAAAACCCAGTTACTGGAACTCGTTAGCTAAAAGTAATTAATAAACCGTTGGTATCGTTAGCTAAAAACAGCCAGTAAACAGTTGGTATCGTTAGCTAAAAACAGCCAGTAAACAGTTGGTATCTTTAGCTAAAAACAGCCAGTAAACAGTTGGTATCTTTAGCTAAAAACAGCTAATGAACAGTTGGTATCGTTAGCTAAAAACAGCCAGTAAACAGTTGGTATCGTTAGCTAAAAACAGCCAGTAAACAGTTGGTATCTTTAGCTAAAAACAGCCAGTAAACAGTTGGTATCGTTAGCTAAAAACAGCCAGTAAACAGTTGGTATCTTTAGCTAAAAACAGCTAATGAACAGTTGGTATCTTTAGCTAAAAACAGCTAATGAACAGTTGGTATCGTTAGCTAAAAACAGCCAGTAAACAGTTGGTATCGTTAGCTAAAAACAGCCAGTAAACAGTTGGTATCTTTAGCTAAAAACAGCCAGTAAACAGTTGGTATCGTTAGCAAAAAACAGCCAGTAAACAGTTGGTATCGTTAGCTAAAAACAGCCAGTAAACAGTTGGTATCTTTAGCTAAAAACAGCTAATGAACAGTTGGTATCGTTAGCTAAAAACAGCCAGTAAACAGTTGGTATCTTTAGCTAAAAACAGCCAGTAAACAGTTGGTATCGTTAGCTAAAAACAGCCAGTAAACAGTTGGTATCGTTAGCTAAAAACAGCCAGTAAACAGTTGGTATCTTTAGCTAAAAACAGCCAGTAAACAGTTGGTATCGTTAGCTAAAAACAGCCAATGAACAGTTGGTATCGTTAGCTAAAAACAGCCAGTAAACAGTTGGTATCTTTAGCTAAAAACAGCCAGTAAACAGTTGGTATCGTTAGCTAAAAACAGCCAGTAAACAGTTGGTATCGTTAGCTAAAAACAGCCAGTAAACAGTTGGTATCTTTAGCTAAAAACAGCTAATGAACAGTTGGTATCGTTAGCTAAAAACAGCCAGTAAACAGTTGGTATCGTTAGCTAAAAACAGCCAGTAAACAGTTGGTATCGTTAGCTAAAAACAGCCAGTAAACAGTTGGTATCGTTAGCTAAAAACAGCCAGTAAACAGTTGGTATCGTTAGCTAAAAACAGCCAGTAAACAGTTGGTATCTTTAGCTAAAAACAGCTAATGAACAGTTGGTATCGTTAGCTAAAAACAGCTAATAAACAGTTGGTATCGTTAGCTAAAAACAGCCAGTAAACAGTTGGTATCGTTAGCTAAAAACAGCCAGTAAACAGTTGGTATCGTTAGCTAAAAACAGCTAATGAACAGTTGGTATCGTTAGCTAAAAACAGCCAGTAAACAGTTGGTATCGTTAGCTAAAAACAGCCAGTAAACAGTTGGTATCGTTAGCTAAAAACAGCCAGTAAACAGTTGGTATCGTTAGCTAAAAACAGCTAGTAAACAGTTGGTATCGTTAGCTAAAAACAGCCAGTAAACAGTTGGTATCGTTAGCTAAAAACAGCTAGTAAACAGTTGGTATCGTTAGCTAAAAACAGCCAGTAAACAGTTGGTATCGTTAGCTAAAAACAGCCAGTAAACAGATTGGTCAACACGGTATTTTGGACAATACTACGGTATTTTGGTAGCAGAAGCAATAAAATATTTTTTTAAATCAACTTTTTGTGTCACGTTATTGATTTCTTCAGGAAGTAGCTGTGTGATTAGCAGTCATGTCGGACTTATCCTAGCATTAGCGTTAGCATTAGCGTTAGCATTAGCATCACAGCGGACTGAACCAGACGTAGCCTGATACAGCAGCGCTCCGCTGCGGCCTCTCACCAGGTGTGACGTTCAGGTGCTGCTGAAGGTGGTTTAGAGACGAGCTGAGCTTCTGTCAGTGAGGGAAGCTGATTCATCACAAACCACTGCAAAAACTTGTGATTTCAAAACTTCTTCCTTTATTTGTACATTTTCACCCACAAAGGAAACTCAGTGATGCATCTAAACCAGGGCAGGGGCTGTGGGGGGGGCACAGGAAGTGTGACCTGTCTGACTCAGAAACACAACCTGGTTGTCATGGTGACGGGACCCACTGGAGGTATGGAGCTCAAACGGCACAATAACACAAACTGTGTGCTGTGACTTAAAATCACTGATTTTCTCAATGGAGTCTGGTGGGGTTTGTTTTCTACTTTTCCCCCTTGTCTTTATTTATTTTGTTCGAAGTATCTAATTTGATTCAGATGAGTTTTATTTTTCAGTGAAGCGCTTGTTTCACTGCTGACGCAACTTTTCACAATATAAATGCTTAGATGCCAATTAACTCTCTTTCAGCTCAGGGTTTGTTTTCAACACCTCGTTTTATTTTCAGTGCAAACATGAAGAATTCATCTGAGCTGATTTTATGTTTCCTGTTTGATGGAAATTAATTAACTAAAATAACTGGAGTTACTTTCCAATTAATATTTGACCAACAAAGCACCAAATCACTTTATCTAATGTGGTATTTACAGATTGAACTGCCCAACTTTTGTCCTGTAAATCTTGACTACAGGCCTTTTACATAGATATAGAAAATATAGAATACATGAGCTCTTCCACCTGCAGATGACTTTACTTCATATTTGGTGCGTCCTGTGTTTCAGCTCCAGAAACAGTTGAACTCATTTGGTGAAACGTGTTGAGAAACACAGGAACGTCCTCCTGCAGACTGAAACACTCAGACTGAGGCTGAGAGGTGAGTGCTCCTTTTAACTAATAATTAACATGATTTTACTTTTTCCTTTACAGGAAACTCCAACATACTGAAATAAATTTAAACTAACATTTAAAGGCTCTTTTTTCTAATGTTCTGAAACTATAAATAAAGTGAGGGAAGTTTGATTTGTGAGGTTAAATGATTTCTGATCCTCAGATTTATTTGTGGTTTGGATGTTTCCCCTGTGGAGAAGTGAAACTGGTTCATATACAAACACAAAAGTTTAAAATTATTATTTTCCTTTTTTAACACAGATTTCATCTGTGTTAAAAAAAAAGAGCAAGAAGTTGAAAAGGGGAAGTGGCAAATGTGGTAATGTCCAAACTTTCCTCTGTTGAATACAGAGGCTCATACAGATCCTTTCCTCTGACTCTTCTAACTCGTCTACTTCAGTCCAACAGAAGCTAAGAACACACACTGAAGGTGAAATTCGCCAAAATGCCGTCGGAGCAGAACGAGAACTTCACCGTCTTGGTCTTAAACTCGACGACCCCGGTGCCCGGCGGCGGTCAGGGCGGCGGCTGCCCACCGGTCGGTATTCAGCTGGAGGGTGTGATCCTGCCCCCCGTCCTCACCATTGATGTCATCCTGGGGCTGCTGGGAAACCTGGTCGCCCTGTGGGTCTTCTGCTTTAAGCTGAAAGCCTGGAACACCAACACCCTGTTCCTCTTCAACCTGGTCATCGCCGACTTCCTGGCTCTGGTGAGTCTGCCGCTGAGGATCGATGCCTTGCTCAGGGGCCACTGGGTGTTTGGAGACGGCTTGTGCCGGATCAACCTCTTCATGATGTTTTCCAACCGCACGGCGAGCATCGCCCTCATGACCGTGGTGGCAGTTTACCGATACTTCAAGGTGAGGAAATGAGTGCAAGTTCTGCCGTTACATCCACTGCCACGCTTCCACGCATCATTCTTCAAATAACAGTGATTATCAGTTCAGTTCATGTCAGTTTAAACCGTTAACTGAAAGTCATTCATTCATAATTGATATAGTTGGATAAAAGCAATAATTCTAATACATTTTAATTACAGAGCTCAGAGCCTTTAGACAAACTGGAACAGGATCATTGTAACGGTGTGAAACAGCAGTAAAGTCAGCTGAAGGTCAGACTTCAGGACCTTTTTCTGTCAGATCAATAATGAACATTAGCATTCAACAGTTTTCTGAGTTAAACCCTCCGTTGGTCGACTTCACCCCCAAAAATACTTTTTACAACTTCAGCTTCCAGGAGAGAAAAATGACAAAGTGATCAAATGTAATCTGACGCAGAAGTTGATCCTAATTGATCCTAATTGATCTTTTAAATGAACCCTGCATGAGGACTTCCAGGACTCGGCCCTGACAGCATAACATCGGCTCTAAATGGTGTAAAACACGTGTCCCCGCTGTGCTCTTGCTCCAGGTGGTCCATCCTCAGCACCGGTTCAGCCGTATGACCAAGCGCCGGGCTGCGTTCCTGTCGGCGTTCGTCTGGACGCTGGTCATCACTCCGCGGGTTCCCATGCTGGCTTACAGCCACATCAAGGGCCGCGGCAACACCACGCAGTGCTTCTTCTTCACGTCTTACAAAGAGGCGTCGCGGGCCATCCTCATCCTGGTCGGCATGCACCGGGTCCTGACGGTGGTGGAGTTCGTGGTCCCGCTGGCCTTGCTGCTGTTCTGCTCCATCCGGATCTCCAGCTTCCTGAAGGAGCGGCAGATGGGAAAACCAGATAAGGTGCGGAAGGCGATGCGGGTGTGCGCTGTCATCGTGGCGGTGTTCATGGTGTGCTTCTTACCCACCACGGTGACGACCATCGGGGTGTGGGTCATCCGCTCGTACCGCCCGTGGGACTGCGCCTCCTTCTACACCTTCACCCAGCTCACCATCGTGTCTCTGGGCCTGAACTTCCTGAACTCGGCCCTCGACCCCATCGTCTACGTCTTCTCCAGCTCCATGTTCAGGAAGGCCCTCTGCAGCTCGCTGCCCCGCGCCCTCCTCTGCGGGCCGGACGGCGAGAGCACGGCGTCCACGTCAGGGACTCAGTCGACTGAGCAGCAGGAGCTGAAGTCTCTGAGGGCGGACAGAGGGAGCGAAGCCACGAGATAACGTAATAAACACAGTCTGGTCCTGTTTCCAAGTGGTTTTTTATTTTCCACCTGTGATCTGTGTTAAAGACAAACTCGTGTATTTATCTGTCTTCATTTACTGAAAACTCTGAAACTGTTTGTTTGAAATAAATCATTGATTGTCTGACTGGAGACATCTCTGCCAGACCTGTAGTGGCCATTCGTCAAAAAATTCAAATTCAAACGTAGAATCAAAGGGCCACAGGTGCATCATGGGTATGCAGCGCTTTCTCCTGGTTTATTTTCTCAAAACAAGCAAGTAGACAAAATAAGAAACAGAAAATACATTCTGGTTCCTGCTGCCTTTGTAGTGCTGGTAAAAAGCTACAGGCCAGGCCCACCCAGGTGCATGCTGGTCCTACACCTGCCCTCCTACCTGTAAAACATCAGGTGCCCACAGTGTGACCCGACTCACAAACACAACCAAACAAAATGCTGCTTCAGAGTCCAGCAGAGCGTCAGAGTCCAGCAGAGCGTCAGAGTCCAGCAGAGCGTCAGAGTCCAGCAGAGAGGTCCTGGGACCTGCACACCAACAACAAGCAGCATTTTAGCTCAGAGCTCATGAGAGAGAAGCCTGAATGTCAGAGCTCCTCCTCTGATGGTGGATCACCTGCTCCATCTAGTGGACTCTTCCTCACCTGCAGCAGCTGCTCGGAGAGTTTCTGTCTCAGCTGTGGTTTCTGACATGTAGAGTAGAGTAGAGTAGAGTAGAGTAGAGTAGAGTAGAGTAGAGTAGAGTAGAATAGAATAGCTGTTGTTGCTTTAAACTAACTCCTCTGCAGCCATATCTCCTTCCACCTGCCTGGAGGAGATAAAGGTGTGGATGAATCTCAGCTTCCTGCTCTAAAACTGAAGCCACACCGGCTCTGGTCATCTAACATCACCTCTATAGCGACTGGGCGGCTCCTTCATACCATCAGCCATCAGACTGCACAACACCGCAGCAGCCAGCACCTCCTGACGGCAGAGACTGTCACCGTCTGATCACCATCAGAACCACAACATTTCCACTGTATACAACACCCAACTCCCTCTAATCTGCACACTCACTTTGCTTTATGTTAATAAAATTGCACATTTTGTAAATATATTTATATGTTGGCAATAGTAGTTTATATTTTATATTTTATCCTCTTCTTTACTCTTTTAAACTCTTTGGCATTCAGCGTGGACGGCAAAGTCAGATTTTCATTGTACAGGGAAACCCGTTCCTGCACTGTACACATGATAACAAACACTTTGAATCCTTTGAATCCTGTATCTCTCTAGTTGCACTATATTTTTATTCTTGTACGTTCTCATGTCCACACATCCACACTCGTCGTCTTTTCTCCCTCAAAGTGAAAAATGTGACCTGCTGCCTAATAATAGGAAGAAGAAGAAGAAGAAGAAGAGTGTTTTCTATTGGTGAGAACTGAAAGAAGACTTTGGAAAAACAGGACGTCTTTATAAGGTTTATTCTTTGCAAAGAAGGTCAGACAGTCATCAGTACATCAGTATATCAATCAGAGAGCGAGACACAGTAAGGATGTGGGTGCTGCAGAAGGCTGCTGCTCACATTTCATTCTGCTTGTATTCAAGTGTTGTCATGTGTTTAGGTCTTTAGCACATGTTGCTAAGGAAGCGTTTACTCAACAAGTTACTACAGTACAACTACCACATGTTTAACTGCACTGGTACTGGTACTGCAGCACAGACAGTACAGTTACTGCTGGTACTGCAGCACAGACAGTACAGTTACTGCTGGTACTGCAGCACGGACAGTACAGTTACTGCTGGTACTGCAGCACGGACAGTACAGTTACTGCTGGTACTGCAGCACAGACAGTACAGTTACTGCTGGTTCTGCAGCACGGACAGTACAGTTACTGCTGGTACTGCAGCACAGACAGTACAGTTACTGCTGGTACTGCAGCACGGACAGTACAGTTACTGCTGGTACTGCAGCACGGACAGTACAGTTACTGCTGGTACTGCAGCACGGACAGTACAGTTACTGCTGGTACTGCAGCACGGACAGTACAGTTACTGTTACTGGGTTAACTAATACGGGGTTTAGTCGTTAGTCAGACAGTGAAAGTAAATCACTTACAGTCGATTAGATCCTTTATGTCTGTGAGCGTTTCCACATTGAGGTGATCCTGACTGGAGAAGTCCTCATTGACCAGAATGCCGTTCCTGTAGCGGTAGACGCTCGCTCCTTTGTGCTTCTCATTTGCAATGGCTGCGACCAGGAAACAGCCTCCGCTGCCCTTCAAGGTAAACTTATGGAAATCTTTTGCTCTTTTCCTCATTTTGATGAAAACATCATCTGAGTAGTACCACGGGTCGTCGCTGGTACTTCCTGCTTTAAGTCCTTCCAGGTGGTTGTCCATGTCGTGGAGGCAGGGGTCGGGGGTGTCCAGGGAGGTGAAGACAAAGATCAGCGCCTCGTGTACACCTGGAGCGAGAACCTCTCTGTCCATCTCCGACTGGCTCTGGACCACCTTTGTTCCCTCCATGATCTCCAGACAGGACCGGACCACGTTGATCTCTCTCTCTTTATGATCCAGCCATCTGCTCAGCTTTTCATGACTGAACGGCGACGAGTCTCCGCTGTCTGAGAACAAGACTTGTTCTGCTGATCTCTCGACTTCTTCACCATTGCGGGCGGAGGGAAGTATCTCCGCCATCGTCTGCTGGATGTTAGATGCGTAATAATTACATAACTTTTGGAAAGTGAGGAGCTTTTTCTGGATCTGTGGAAAACTCTTCACCACGCTGTCGCTCAGACAGTCGTTACATCTCATTCCTATTTCCTTCAAGTCTTCTAGAGCATCTTGAACTTTCTTCGTCAGTCCGACGCTGATCTCATTTGTCATCTCAGCAGCCTCTGAGTGCAAATTCTTCAGCGGCATCATCCAGACGGTCAGTGGGACGCCGTTCTCTCCGTTTTCTCCCAGCAGCTTTGGAAGGTCTACATAGGTCTTCACGGCATTTACAAATGTCGCAGGGTTGCTTTCAAGAATGAAATCCCCGTAGAATTTGCAGGAGAACTTCTTGGTCAGCGCTTTCTCTTCCTCAGTCAGCTTGATCTCAACTTTCCCCTCAACATTAAACGAGGGGATCTTCTTTATCACGGCTTCCATGCTGCCCTCGATGTCCTGAACGCTGCTGGACTTTACCTTCTCGCTGTCGAAGACAAAGAAAGCGTTGGCCCCGTAAAGGATGCCCGTGACCACATGTGTCGCCACGCTGTTCTCAATGATGCTCGTCTGCTCTGAGTCCAGGGTCAGAAGGTCGGACATCGACAGCTGCTTGAAGTCGGTGGTGGCTTTGTACTGACACGTCAGTCTGCACTGATTCTTGGATTTCTTCGTATCGTTCAGATATTTGGCAGATCCTCCAACTTCAACCAGTCCACCCAGGAAACTGGCCTTCAGAGAGGCTTTGATATTCAGCAGATTAGACTTGGATTCAACGGTGTCCGACGCAGACATTTCAAATTCACTGCTGTGCTGAGAGTTTTTAACCTCGTTCTTCTGTAGAGTTTCATTATTCCACAATGTCACACCTGCAGAAATTGGAAAACACCAGTCAGCTGATGAAGCAGGAAAATCAGTTTGTTGATATAAAGTCTCACAAAGCTCGTCACAGTTACAGCTTCTGAGAACAGCTGCCACATTCATCGGCTGATGAAGGAGTCATAGGACGCACGGTAGCAAAACCTCCTCAACCTTAAGGCCCAAAATAAAAGCCCCCAGAGGGTGACAGGAACTCACTGGGGGTCGGGACGGGGCTGGGTTTTCAAAATAAGAGCCTACAGATAGTAACAGGAAAATGGAAGTCCTCCATTTAAACGGCTCAGAGTACTTTGAACTATTTTTCCTGGCTCCATCCCTTTCACAGCGTTTCCCTTCTCATTCCGAATTTATGCATTAAAATGTAGACAAATGTGTCATCTTTTACTCCGGGTGGCAAAACAAGAACAGTCTCAAGTAAAAACCTCGATTCTTGATTCCTGAATCAATTTGCAGTTGTCAAAAATGGATTGTTTTAAATGGGAGTTAATAACGTGATGGAGACCTCAGGCCGTCTTTTATGCCATGTGCTGTGTTTTTTGTACATATAATATATTTTAATATTTAATTTAATTTAGTTAAACAGCCTTGGTGGTTTTGAAATTAAAACGTGACACACAGGCTCAGCTTTGTAATCATTTCGTTTCAGGCTGATGCTCAGTGTTGAAGTCTTGATGGTTTTATCAGAAATTTGAGCTCCATGTTAAAAAGATGCTGTTAAACAATAGTATTTGTATTTGAATGTACTTCCATTGTGTGGATTCAACACAGATGTCATGAGTTTTACATTTAAATGTCCATTATTACAAGCTTTAGTCTTCAGAAAAAAAAAGAATCATGATCAATTACGGCAAATTGTGTCATTAGTTAATTGTCACTCGGGTCCAAACAGACACACAGCTGCTACATCGTCTGTTAACACAGTGGTTTAGGTGCAGGACTCACAGCCAAATGAACAGGGCTCAAATCCTGCATGAAACCAACAGGAAACTAAATCACATGAATTCATTTGTAAACTTGATTATTTTTTATATTTCAGTTTGTTTTATTATCATCATCAGGCTTCTGTGGCGGTTTGGTTAGGTTCAGGCACTTAAACTGCTCGGTTGGGTTTAGGAAAAGATGATGGTTTGGTTTAAAACAGTGGTTCCCGTTTCAAGAAGTGTGGGGACCTTTTCTGGAATACTTCCATAACCTT
Organism: Pempheris klunzingeri; assembly: GCF_042242105.1. Lineage (NCBI taxonomy): Eukaryota > Metazoa > Chordata > Actinopteri > Acropomatiformes > Pempheridae > Pempheris > Pempheris klunzingeri. The sequence continues at coordinate 894,638 of NC_092031.1, forward strand.
CAAACTAGCTAGAGTTTGGATCCCACGCTCACACTTTGCTCCTTGTCATTATGTCAGACACACAACACACACACACACACCTGTAAAACAATATATAATAAAATCATCAAACAAGTTGTGAAGATAGGGCACGATATCATATGGTTACACCTAAGAAAAAAAAATAAATCAAGTGGAACCAATGTGAAATGCACTGTGTTGCCACCACGCCCCCCCCAGAGCGGCTCATGTTACAGAAGGAGAGAGAAAGACAGAGTGACGCAGAAAGAGTCCGAGAAAAAGACAAGAGATAGGAAGGAAGCGATGACTGTTACAGCTGTAACAACCAGCACATCTGTCCCTGGGCTTTACAACACCAAGACGAGAGGCCGCTGTGTCTTTGAACACTGAAAAGACACTTGGAAACCCCCCACCCCGATCATGTGAACAAGCACCTTGATTTTTTCAAAAAGAAACTGGAAAACTGCATCTTATTTTCTTGCACACCAGTTCAGTTTGACAGAACCGACTGTTAAATGGGGAAATGTAAATTGTTGCACTGTTCCTAACTTCAATTTTAACATTTGAAGTTCATTTTACTTGAATATATCTTCAAAATGTAATACAGTGAATATGTGTGACAGGCCAGTCTCTTTGGATGTTGATTTTATTCTTGCTTTTTTTTTCCAGTAAAACAAACGAAAAGTGAAGCGATGTGCCCTTATTTTAGAAAGACTTTATATATCATAATGCAATTCATTCACAACAAAGAAGGTACCACCCATTTGGGATGGGTGGGGTCGGTTGCAGCGGGGGTGGGGAGGCTTGACCCACTGGGTTATAATAGTCAGAATAAAATCTAAAAGGCGGGAACATTAAACAGAATGTTTCTCCACTGATTGGCCCTGATGAGTGTGCTTTCATTAGCGTGTAATTACCCAAAAGAATGAAGACTCGTTGTGAGAATGAGCCGTCACATCTACATGGGGAGCAGGAGTCCGCCATGCTTCTACAGTAGCCCATAATGGACAAAACAAACACTTTTACTTTTTTACATTCATGTGGCAGCTTGAATGTGGTGGTGCGAATACATCAGTAGGGAGGAGCAGAAGAAGAAGAACAAGAAGAAGTAGTAGTAGTAGTGGTTGGTGGTGCTGACAAACCATTCGGTGCGGTGAGCTGCTGCACCTTTAACAGGTTACCGCTGCGTTTCCTGCAAGCACGACAATGTGGTCTGAGTGGAGGCTTACCTGGGATGAGCTGATCTGTCCGAGCGTCGTAGAGCATTCCCAGGGTGAAGGGTCGACCCAGAGCGGCAACCTTCACGTTATCTGAAGCCATTTCTCCAACCTGTAGAGAAATGTCTTAGTTTGAACTCTTCGAGGAGCGCTGAGAGTGTACAACAGTGGGAGTCAACACACAGACAGACAGGAGACAGACAGACAGTCACTGGGCAGACAGATCAGAAACCTGGACTGTTCAGTCGGTACACCGACCAACGGTCAGCAACAAACTTATAGCAGATCAGATAACGATAATCAGGTGGTGGGCGCAGGGAGATCTGATCATTCAGCTCTTTGAGATCTGAGATTACAGGTGAACCTTTTAAAGTAAACCTTCCTTATTTCACTGAATGTTTGAGCTTGTAGGAGGAAGCACGTGAGCCTCAGACCACATGTCCTGTCTTCTGTCAAAGTGTCGATCCTCTTCCATGTTCAGTTTGTGGTCTCTGAGCCCGGACCTGGTTAGGATCTGTCTTTGGATCCCAGACCTTATTCTGATCTCCATTCATTTCTTCTTTTACCTTACATTATGACTGTGGACAGTTCTACAAAGACATGCATCTGTTTTCTCACCTGCTGAAGTTGTGCAGATCACCTGAGTCGTGTTCGAGTCTTCCTGACGTCCAGCTGCAGCTGCCAGTCTGAAGCTCTGTTATCCGCCGGGTCGTTTATATCCTCTCAGACTGGCTGCTGACTCCCCATCACACGCCTGCGGACACGCCAGCCAGCGCGTTGGAACAGGAACACGTCCTGTACTCAGGTTATAGCCTCCAGTGTTTGAGTAACCTCTTCAAACTCAGATGTCGTAAGAGACGCCTTCACTCATCTTAACACAATTTAAATGGATCGAATGGATCTTTCAAACGTCTTCAACAATCACAGACTCTGCCGAGGCCGAGTAGATCCTGTGTTCGTGTTTATTACCTGCTAGATAAGTTGGAGTCTGTCACTGTGTTAAGAACTCTAAAGTTTCTCTTGAAGCCCAGAACGTCAACGGAGAAATAAAACACCCAGCATGAAGTCCTCAGTAGAAGCTGCTGTGTGTGGAAGTGGAAACAGTGTCGCACAATGAGGAAGAGCCAGTGTGGCCCTTCATCATTCACACCAAGGAGCAAACATTTTAGATACACACTGCTGCCCATAAACTGGGACTAAAATGTTTTTTACCTCTTCTCATGAAATGATTGTGACAATGTGATTAATTCTTGATAAATAAAGTTTATATCTTCTCAACTTTATTGATCAAACTCTTCCAAACAGATCACAGTGAAACTTAAACCACCATTAACCTGCAAACTGTGGATTCAGGCTTTAACTAAACTCACTAAAAGTCAGGGATGTTCAGCTTTCAGGTGAAATCTCAGGATGAACCTAAAATGCATTCTCACCTTTCCAGGTGAACTTCCTGTGACCTTCTCTAAACTGTTGAATGTCCAACTGTTCAGTGTCTCAGTACTTCCTGCACCAGCTGCTGTTCTCTGACAAGAAGCTTCACAGCAACATTCACAACAGGTTTGATCCATGAATCCACCAATACATTTCCTGCTTCAGGTAGAATTGGTATTTTAAACAGTCCTCCTCATCCTGCTGTTCACATTCTGACATCATGAGACCAAGACGACACCTAACAGTTGATCAGCAGCACCTCAACACTGGAGGCTTCAAACAGGAAGTCCTCAGACGGAGGTGTTCACTGAGCTTAGAGGGTCACAGAGTGTCATCAGGAGGTTGGAACAGTGATACAGAGACTGGAAGAGTCACAGAAAGGAGAGGAGTGGACGTCCTTTGGCCACATCCCAATTTATTGAGACACTGAACATGTTTTGTTGTGGTTTACCCTCCACTGTTGGTAGATTTTCTTTCAATAAATTGTTTAAGATGAAGAAACTACCAGTGCATGCTTCTACTTAAATGCCCTACTTTCATGATATAATATCACTGTAGCATTCACTTTTTACATTTTCCATAAATTTCACCTGAAAGTCGAATATCCCTAACTTTTGGTGTAGATAGATAGATAGATAGATAGATAGATAGATAGATAGATAGGCTATATTTTTTTTTCATATAATAGAAATATTATAATATGAAGACACACCTGCAGAAATATTTCCCCAGAAGTGAAGACACACATGCCAGTCAAGATTCTCCCATGATAACAGTGTTTCTGTGGCCTCCAGTGTTTTCATAGTTTCTCAACATCTCATCAACGGTCAAAAAGTCAAACCCCCCCGGGCTAAAAGACACTGTGATGCAAGAGTCAGATAAAAGACTTTACAGAGAGGCAACTATGAATCTTTCCATCTATCAGTCTGACAGAAGGACCTTTTCTCTGGCCGGGGGGTTCGGTCATAATTCAAGTAGCTTTCATTGTGTAAACCCACTATTAAAACTATAACGTGAAGCCAAGGGACGTGTCAATATATTGATCTGATTTAATGTATTAGTTTTGCATCATGGTCCATTTAAATGGCCACATGAACATTTTAAAGACAAAACAGTGAATCAGAATAACCATCAGATGCATCAGCCCGGTCTCCCACTGAGCTGACGGACAGTTGAGTGGATGGCGATGAGCTCTCTGAGGGTCCTACTCTGCTGCCTGGGCTCCTTCCTCTTCAGCCAGTCCTCCTTCAGCTCCGCAGACACCAGCTTTATGATAATCCAGCTCCATGTTCTCCTGTGGGCCTGGATTCTGCCCCCTGGTGGTCTGGAGACACATGGAAGCAAAGATGGCTGAGTGCTTTGGTTTCAGCCAGTCCTCTAACCTACAGAGATGTGTGCAGTACCTTATGGACGAAGCAGACGGCAGTGATGAACGTCAGCAGAGCCAGTGGCAGGAGGATCAGCCTGATGCTTGAAACTGCTGGATCTGATGAAACATCACCCAAAGAACGCTTGACGTGATTTTCACAACACAAACACATCGACTAGCTAATCTTTTCATAGTGACAAACAGAAAACGGCGTGTTTATTTCATGTGGTCACTTGTTTCTTCTGGAAAAGCGTCTCAGAGCTTGTTCTCCCTTTACAAACTCGTCTGAGGCGGTGCTGCTTCCTCACTGGTGGAACTGACAGCCGGTCACCTATAGTGTAGACCTCGATGCCGGTGTCCTTCAGGTCCTGTGAGGGGAGGAGTGTGTCGTCCAAAGACTCTCCATCCGTGATCAAGACGGCAATTTTCTGGGAGTCTGCACGCATCCCTGCGTTTGGTTTAAAGCTGGTATGGAGGATGTATTTCAGAGCCCTTCCTGTGTGACAGCAATAAAGAGGAATCAAGAGAGTTTCTTTGGGCACCTTCAAGTAAAAACATCCACTCGTTCCCTCAAACTCAGTTGGAGTGCATCAACAACAGCATTAGAAAGTATCTGGTTCATTGGGAAGAACAAAAAGGTACAAAAGCCCCAAGTCAGCCCTTCAATTATTATATTAAAATCACTGTAGTCACAATATCAGCAACCTTTGATTTTAAGTAATCTGCCTGGAGAGTGGATTTCATTACCACTTTGCCCAACAGTTAGGGCTCCACTATAGAGTATTCTGTAGTACACATACTTAAGGTTGATTTTCAGATACAGATTCTGGGGTTTGATCCGACGGGAGCCTCTGATCCCACAGTCCTGTGCGGCGTGAACCTGGTCTGACAATTTGCTGTTAAATCACCTGTCATGGTGTCTCCTCCCGTCTGTATCAGCTGGTCTACGGCCTCCAGCACAGATTGTTTGGTCTGGTAGGTGTTCAGGTTCCACACGGTCTGTCCAAAACTACTGTACCGAACCAGACCTGCAAGACGCACACAGCAACGTGAGACACCGAAGACACACTGAGCCAGGCCTTTTTTAAACCATGGAGGCAGTAAGGACTCTTCTTTACACTGTGTACTGGATGTTTCATGCTTTCTATTCTGCTGCTCTACTGCATCACTGTTGCCTGGTTAAACTTTTGAATCCTGGACCCGTTTCTGAATATTTTCACATAGTAGTGAGAAGATTTGAGTTAACGGTACTACTGCAGTAACACTAGTACACAGTGGTAGTGTGAGGAGCAGCAGCAGTAGAACTGTTACCAATCTGGACTTTGTCTGGGCCGATGTCGAAGGCGCCGACGATCCTTTTAAAAAAGTCCTTCATGATTTTAAAGGTGGAAGCAGAGATGCTCCCAGAGTCGTCCATCAGCAGAACGATGTCGGCCTTGTCCTCAGTTTCACACCGAGCACCTGGAGGTAAACAGAGGATTGTGGGACACAACGTGCAAAAGATTTGATGCAGTTTGAATTGTTTCATGTTGTTTCAGTTTAAATGGTCTGTATTTGTGTTTCTCCTTTCTAGTTATTTCAACTACTCAAAGCTCTTTACATGACATCCTCATTCACCCATTCACACATCACTCATACGGGAGGAATGTGATTTGGAGGAGACTATTCTTTCATATTCATTCACACACTGAAGCTGCAGTTGGGGTTCAGTGTCTCCAAGGACACTTCGACATGTTGACCCATAGGAGACCGAACCCCAGACCTTCTGATTGAGGGACGACCCGCTCTACCACTGAGCCACAGCCGTCCGGTCATTTTTCAAATGGTCATTTTGAAGTCATGCATGTCTCATAAACTGTCATCAGACAGTCGACACACCCAGACGTGTCATGGCGTTGTGGCGTCCAGCTGGCCGGCGGCGCTAAAGCTGTTGTGAGTGTGTTTGGTACCAGGATGTGGTCCCAGCAGCAGATATAGGGTCTGATCCTTCATCAGAGGACCAGGAGTCTGGGATCCAACACAGCAGCTCAGAGAACAGCAGGGACGTTAGCACGGGGACGTAGCAGAGTTAGCTCGCTAGCTAGCAGGAGACCAGAGGATGAAGCTCACCGAGCGGTGTGACACCAAACTAAAAGGTTCTTTACCGTCTTCACCACAAACTGAGACTTTACTGACTCTAAATTCATCTTTAAACTGACAATCATCATGTGAATGATTCAGGGAACGATTCAAAACTTTGACTCACTGCTGACGACCGGACAGATTTTTTGCTCAGTGAGGAAATTCCTTCACTGTTTTCAAACTTGCTTTTACAGAGAAACTTTTGATCTTATTAGTAATGACTGCAGGTGATATTATAACATTACTTTTTTCATTTTAAAATATCTCTCGTATCATTTTGATCATTTTTTGGGCCATATTTTCTTTTGTATCCGTCATTTACACTAAACTAAACAACAGCATAAGTTCCCATTTTAGTGTCTCCAAAACAATTACAACACCTTTTTACGTGCCGTGTTGATGCATTTAACAATTTTAGCATCACTTCATGTTTAATGTTTGTTTCGCCGAAGTATCAAAACTGCTCGTTCTCATTCTGCAGTAAAGTTAGCAACAATAAATGAGCAGCGTCTGGTGACCAACACTAACGTTACCTGGTTAGGTTTAGGAAGAGATGGCGGTTTGGGTTGAATCAGTATGCTAATGACCTGAGTTAAGTTATGCACATGTACGTGAAGTTATGTGTCCGTCTGTGTGAGAGACCAGCCTCCTCTGTGGTTCACGTCTGGTCACAAAACTACTTCACCTGGGTATTTGGTTACTTTACTGAGACATGATGCTGCTTCAGGTGAAAAGAACTACGCGTCTTAAAAGAAACCAACACTGACTATTAGCAGACACACAATGTGGCCAATATCTCCTCTTGTCTTTACCTGGTGAGGTGTATTTCCCTTCAGCTCCTGAAACTCAGAGAAGAAACATGAGAGAAAACACAGTGAATGAAGCTGAGTTACAGTTTTTCACTCTAGTTTTACCACAGACATTTAAACTGTGAGCACCAAAATACACAATAAATATTTCAGTACTACTACCAGTGTTTATGTATTTTTACCTTTCTGCTGTTCTGCATGTAAAACACACCGATCTGCCCCCCCCTGCTGTCGCCACATCAACGTGGTAGAAAAAGCTGAAGTTTGGATGGAGCTATAATTTATTGTTTTCTTTCTGTTTTAGTAGAAGTTTGACGAGTCTCTGTCTCTGAGTTCAGCTTTTTACAAAACTCGAAACATCAGGAACGTTTCATTTGTTTGAATGAGGATGAAGATAAGCGTAGAAGTAACGTGATCAGCTGTGAAAAGACTCTTTTTACTGATCGTCTTCACATCTACTGAGGTTTTGACAGCAGCTTTGTGACTTTAGTTCAGTGTTTTTTAAATACTTTGAGTACTTTCAGCAGCAGTCTGATTCTAAATGAGTATGTACCTGAGCTGCAGAGCAGCAGCAGCACCTTCAGCAGGTGATCCATGTCCAGGACAACGTCTGTCGTACCGCCGGCTGCTCCTCTGCTAATAAAATGTCGTCTCTCCTTTTCCTCTTTTATCTCTTCGTCGGCCAACTGATGAGCAGCTTCTCAGAACTGAAGGCGCTAATAAACCGCAGATAATAATAATAATAATAATAATACATTTTATTTATAGGCGCCTTTCAAGGCACTCAAGGACACCGTACAACACAGTTAAAAACAAACAGTGAAAAAGCAAGTTAAAAAGTCAAAAAATTTAAAAAACCAAGGGGTGGAAGATCTGCAGAGTGATGTTACAATGAGCAGGCTTGAAGGCTTGTGAAATGTGGTCATTTTAACCTTTTAAATCCTCCAAGATGCTTCTTTGACAATCTTTCTTCTTTCAGTGTAACTACATGCATGGTAAAAAACTATTTTAGCTCACAAATCACTAGAAATACCAACATTTATTCTGCACTTATTTCATCTGGGCAATACTGGCTTTCTAATGTCACAAAAATTCACGCAGCCTCAGCCGAACCGCGTGGCCACGTCCACGGCTGCGGACACGCTCCGACGCGCGCACATTTGCGAGGGCCCTTCAACGCTGCTTGCAGCTTTGTATTATTACTTTATTCTTATTCTTATTCTTTTGGAGCTGTGTGTAACAAAAAGCAATTTATTAAAGGAATTCTGATTCTGATTTAAAATGATATAAAACCAACATAAATACAAAATAGACACTTTAACAAACACGATGCATGCTTTTAAAACAAGTTTTTAAGACATTTTTTAATTGCTAATTTTTCGTCACTGACCCAAAAACCTCTTTGGCTGTTTCCCCTCATTGAATCGTGTGTATTCCACCGTTAGATCCTGCTGTACGGACATTATTGTTATGTCAGTGATTTTTGTCTGACAGCTGGTGAAACTACCGGAAGTGACTCGGTGCTGCGGAGTACGTGTGAAAGTTGAGGTAAGAAAAACATCTTCCACCCTAACAGTCATATTTTTGTTTAGAAAACGTGCACTGACAGTGTTAGCAGTTAGTGTTAGTGTTAGCAGTCAGTGTTAGCAGTCAGTGTTAGTGTTAGCAGTCAGTGTTAGCAGTCAGTGTTAGCAGTTAGTGTTAGTGTTAGTGTTAGCAGTCAGTGTTAGCAGTTAGTGTTAGTGTTAGCAGTTAGTGTTAGCAGTTAGTGTTAGTGTTAGCAGTTAGTGTTAGCAGTTAGTGTTAGCAGTCAGTGTTAGTGTTAGCGGTCAGTGTTAGTGTTAGCAGTCAGTGTTAGCAGTCAGTGTTAGCAGTTAGTGTTAGTGTTAGCAGTCAGTGTTAGCAGTTAGTGTTAGTGTTAGCAGTCAGTGTTAGCAGTCAGTGTTAGTGTTAGCAGTCAGTGTTAGCAGTCAGTGTTAGTGTTAGCGGTCAGTGTTAGTGTTAGCGGTCAGTGTTAGCAGTCAGTGTTAGTGTTAGCAGTCAGTGTTAGCGGTCAGTAATTTCTCATTTTGTACCTGTTTTCTAACCATTGCTCGTCATTAAATTTGTAAGCTACACAGACTTGATGATATCAAAATGTCCGCCGACTGGTGAACACATTACAGATGTAAATGAGTAATACAGCTTCAATACGTAAGTTGTATGAATCAATTGTGTGAGCATTTTGATAATGATACACACACACAGCTACTAAGCTAGCTAGGTACATTTAGGTGAACATCTGTAAAGAGGTGTATTATTGCTGTATTTCCTGCGGTAATGTAATATTATTGTTATCTTTCAGGAATAATGGACTGTCGCACATTTTATGGGCGTAGATAAGTTATGAAAAATATTTGTTAAATACATGAAAGGTTCTTCAAACAAATCCTACTGTCTGTGATGTTTTTATATGAAAAAAACTTACAATTTTGTTGCAGAAATGAAAGAAATCCATTCATGCCCCCAAAAATCTGAACATATCTGCTTCCTGACACATTAATAATGTACATGTTGTTATATATTATTATTATAATTATTATTATGTACTTGATGTAGTATATTATCTGTTCACAATAACAAAGACTGTTCTTACATGTTAAATTGATAAAATACAATATGAGATTACCTCCGTGACTGAAAGCACATTTGTTCTGTTGGAGCTACAATAATCAAAATTCTACCAGAATCTTTGTTATTTTTGGTTCATTCTCGGCAGACAATTTGAATAAGAACAGTATTAGAAAAAAATAGTATAAGATTATATTACAAAATCAAAATAAGCCTGTTTCCCCATAGGTTCCAAACACAACATTAGGTTACTTATCTTAACTGCCTGAAAGGACTGAAGGAATCGGTGCTCCTGTTCTTTGGGTTTTAATGAAAGGAAATACTCAGAGTCCCATCTGAAACACCTGTCGTCTTCTTGGAAAGGTCCACATCCATGAATCACCAATAATGAATCAGTTAAAAGTCACTCAAAACGTCCCTCTTCTCTGGATGAAGTGATAATCTCTGTGAAACCATGTTCACTTTGTTTGAAATCTATTTTGTTTCCCTGTTTTGATTCAAACTCTCCTGAGGCCCCTTCAGTGGAGTTCTGTTGTTGTTATTTTTTAAATTCTTCGAAGATCCTTTAATGTGATGACATCATCAAAGGACAATGGAATGTTGATGATGTCATCGGGGGGGAAGGTTGTATATAGGACCCAAGTCCAACATACAGTTTCCTTCTAATCTTTGAGAGCCCGTTCACGTCGTTCCACAGAGATCAGCACAGCGAATACAGACAGCCGTCAGTTTCCTTCTAATCTTTGAGAGCCCATTCACGTCGTTCCACAGAGATCAGCACAGCGAATACAGACAGCCGTCAGTTTCCTTCTAATCTTTGAGAGCCCGTTCACGTCGTTCCACAGAGATCAGCACAGCGAATACAGACAGCCGTCAGTTTCCTTCTAATCTTTGAGAGCCCGTTCACGTCGTTCCACAGAGATCAGCACAGCGAATACAGACAGCCGGTTCAATGAAGAACAGAAGCAGAGAAGAGACCGTGGAAATCGCCCTTCCACAGGTCACAAAGGAAACCCTTCGCCCACTTATCGAAAATGCCTTTAAGAGGCTGACGGGGTTACAGTGGGCGATGCTAGAAAGAGGGTGGGCTGACCAGGCAACAAAAGACACCATCACTGACCTTTTTGTGGATATAATTAACATTATATCCACATCTATTTATAAGGCAGTCAAACTAAGCCTGTCAGAGGGGAAGGACTCATCACAAAGTCCTCCTAAATCACCCAAAACCTCTTCTGGATCCAGTGGATCACAGAAGAACTTGGCTATATCATCAGAGGAAGTCAACAAGAGTCTGGGTGATGTTATTCCATTGACTTTGGTGGAAGCGTCAGGTGTCCAAGTGAACATCCCTAGCAAAACCAAAAACAGAATGACATTACTCGTGGCTAAAGAAGTCTCTGAGAGGGTTAACAAGCTCTCCAGAAGCAGTGACGAGAGCAGCGATGGAGTAAAACCGCCGGCCTCCACCAAGAGACTGCAGCAAATAGTAAGATGTGTCGTCAAAATGCTGAAAAAATGTGCCTCATCAACGTGCTTCACCCCCAACTTCGGTGCTGACATGTCAGATCAACAAAGTCAGAAAAGTGAAGCTGATGAACACCAGGCATCAGTAGAGCTGAGTGAGGAGGACCATGAGTTGGTTGAAACTGAGAAGCCCCATCAGACCCCAGTAACCTCTCTAAAAGACGATGAGACAGAAACAGACAGCCCTCTCCGTGAAACCAGCATCAATCATCATTTTGACAGCATGTCAGAGGGGGAACGCGACCTGCTTCAGTCCAGGTGCACAAAGGATTCAAGCCAGACAGAGTCTTCGCTCAAAATCATTGTGGTGGAGAAGTCTGAGTCGGAGACAACTCAGCCTGACGTCAAATCCGAAAAAGCATCCTGCTGGGACAGGTTGGGAAGTCGAGTCAAGGCCTTTTTTACCACCAAGGTTGCCAAGAAGGACATCCACTGCAGTGTGGAAGATCTGAGGTGCAGACTCGACTGCTCCCCAGAAGAGGACAAGGCATCGTTGGACCAGGAGATTGAGCCCCATCAGACCCCAGTAACCTCTCTAAAAGACGATGAGACAGAAACAGACAGCCTTCTCCGTGAAACCAGCAAAGACATCAAAGAGATCTTGGAGAGAGAAACCGGCAGTTTGTCTTTGGTCAATCATTTTGACAACATGTCAGAGGGGGAACACGACCTGCTTCAGTCCAGGTGCACAAAGGATTCAAGCCAGGCAGAGTCTTCGCTCAAAATCATTGTGGTGGAGAAGTCTGAGTTGGAGACAACTCAGCCTGACGTCAAATCCGAAAAAGCATCCTGCTGGGACAGGTTGGGAAGTCGAGTCAAGGCCTTTTTTACCACCAAGGTTGCCAAGAAGGACATCCACTGCAGTGTGGAAGATCTGAGGTGCAGACTTGACTGCTCCCCAGAAGAGGACAAGGCATCGTTGGACCAGCAGATTGAGCCCCATCAGACCCCAGTAACCTCTCTAAAAGACGATGAGACAGAAACAGACAGCCTTCTCCGTGAAACCAGCAAAGACATCGAAGAGATCCTGGAGAGAGAAGCCGGCAGTTTGTCTTTGGCCAATCATTTTGACAACATGTCAGAGGGGGAACACGACCTGCTTCAGTCCAGGTGCACAAAGGATTCAAGCCAGACAGAGGCTTCGCTCAAAATCATTGTGGTGGAGAAGTCTGAGTCGGAGACAACTCAGCCTGACGTCAAATCCGAAAAAGCATCCTGCTGGGACAGGTTGGGAAGTCGAGTCAAGGCCTTTTTTACCACCAAGGTTGCCAAGAAGGACATCCACTGCAGTGTGGAAGATCTGAGGTGCAGACTTGACTGCTCCCCAGAAGAGGACAAGGCATCGTTGGACCAGCAGATTGAGCCCCATCAGACCCCAGTAACCTCTCTAAAAGACGATGAGACAGAAACAGACAGCCTTCTCTGTGAAACCAGCATCAATCATCATTTTGACAACATGTCAGAGGGGGAACGCGACCTGCTTCAGTCCAGTTGCTCAAAGGATTCAAGCCAGGCAGAGTCTTCGCTCAAAATCATTGTGGTGGAGAAGTCTGAGTCGGAGACAACTCAGCCTGATGTCAAATCCGAAAAAGCATCCTGCTGGGACAGGTTGGGAAGTCGAGTCAAGGCCTTTTTTACCACCAAGGTTGCCAAGAAGGACATCCACTGCAGTGTGGAAGATCTGAGGTGCAGACTTGACTGCTCCCCAGAAGAGGACAAGGCATCGTTGGACCAGCAGATTGAGCCCCATCAGACCCCAGTAACCTCTCTAAAAGACGATGAGACAGAAACAGACAGCCTTCTCTGTGAAACCAGCAAACACATCAAAGAGATCCTGGAGAGAGAAGCCGGCAGTTTGTCTTTGGTCAATCATTTTGACAACATGTCAGAGGAGGAACAGTCCAGTTATTCAAAGGATTCAAGCCAGGCAGCATCCGAGCTCAAAATCATTGTGGTGGAGAAGTCTGAGTCGCAGACAACTCAGCCTGACGTCAAATCCAAAAAAGCATCCTGCTGGGACAGGTTGGGAAGTCGAATCAAGGCCTTTTTTATCACCAACTTTGCCAAGAAGGACATCCTCCGCAGTGTGGAAGATCTGAGGTACAGACTTGACTGCTCCCCAGAAAAGGACAAGGCATCGTTGGACCTGCTGATTCAGGGGGTGGACTGTCTGGTGGAGGACATGATCCTTGCGACCGATAATCAGGACACAAGCGGCACCAACGACGAGAGCCTCTACACAAAACTTGCCACGGACATTTCCAGTGGCAAGCACGAGATCTTTGCCAAGCAGCTGAGTGACGTTGTGTTCCACCACCTGAAACTGAACAAGGAGCAAAAGGTGGAGTTCATGGTGGAGATTCGGGCCGAAGTGGACGCTTTCATGAACCTGATGACGAACTGGCTCTACCAGCAGGAACAAGCGCACCAGACGCAGAGGGACCACGCCAGTGTTGTTATCAAGCAGATTGAAGGACTCGCAGTAAATCTGCCATTAATGGCCGCGGAGCCCGAGGACATGGAAAGTGACACTCTGATGCCCACTGATGAGCCAGCGATCAGTGCTGATGAAGCTGCATGTGAGGCCACAACAGAACCAGTCTTTGACACACTGGTAGAGGCAGAGGCAGTTTCCAGTAGTGTCAAAGCTGCACCTGAGGCCAAAGGACAACCGGTCAGTGATCAGGATAGACAGTGCTGCAAGTTGATGGTCATCGCGTTGCTTATGGAGATTTTTCCAAACCAGCAGCTGCCCATTGGTACCATGAAAACCATCACCGTGACTCTGACAGAGATGCTTTGTGCAGAGATCTCATCCTCTGACATTACTCTCAAGCCAAGTCACTGCAACAGTAAAAGGACAGTCAAATCAGTGCACAACGACCTGTGCAAGAAGCTCATCAAGGCCTTCTATCTGAGGACTTGTCTGCTGATAGAGGACCAAAAGACATACGAACTCGTCATCGAGACCTTCAAAGAGCACCTGATGAAGCCACAGAAGACCAGCAAAAAGGGCTTCTTCAAAAGATGCTCCTGCAAAGACGAGTAATCTACGGCCTTCGGGCGGGTGGGTGGGTGGGACAGACCTTTTTCACAGCACACATTCAGTCGTGGCAGGAAGTGCACAAGTATGCTGAACAGCCCCAAAACCATCTGGGTCCAGGCTTTGTGCACGCTGGCTCCTGCTGTGACAGCTGTGGCTGTGAAAAAGGTCTGTTGGGATCTGAAGTCCCAGCTTATGTCCAGGTTATTCTCTATGCTCACGCCTCACTGGGGCTGGTAGCGCAGAGAGGCCTGGACTTGATGCAGGACTTCAGGTCCCTTAGCTGCTCGGTGTTCATCGTCGCGGCCTCGCAGCAACAAGGCCAGGGTTCAGTTCTGGACCGTGATCCCGTTGCCGTGGGGACCGCACAGGTGACCACTGAGTTGATTGGGTTTCCTCCGAGCTGCTTCGGTTTCTCCCAATCCTAAATTTGACTAAATTAGAAAAGAATAAAAATAAAAATAAAAATTAGAAATTCTATTTCTCTTTGCAATCGTTTCTTTCCTCAGTATTTGCTGCAGAGGTGTTCTGCTGTAGACGTGTCAAGGCTTTTAAACGCCCAACTTTTCCGCTTGTGTCTATTTGTGTCTTTGCACTGACTTCGTATTGAATTCACCCGCGGTAACGTTCTGCTGATAACGGGTTGTTATTAATAAACAGTAGATAGATTATTGTCAGTATCGGAAAGACGTAAAATCAGGTTTTAAAATGAAGCAATATTTAGATATTACAGGAAATCAGCATTAGCTGTGTTTCTTTGTGTATATAAGGTTTTTTTTCTATATATTTTATGGTTATTTAATTTTCTATTCCTTTAACTGTGTGCTTTGTCTTGAGCTGCAGTAACGGCAAACTTTCCCCACTGAGGGATCAATAAAGTTTTTATCTTTATCTTCAACTTATCATGTGTGTGATCCCAAAGCTGCTACAATGCATAGCAGCAGGTATACGAGACTCACCGTCCTACTTACCTGCCAAAACAGGTAAGTATATACAATTTTAGGGCACTTTTATAGAAAACAAATAGTAAAATCTACCAAAAAAAAGGGAAAAAAAGTATGTATGTGTTCAGTCCAGTTCAGTAAGTACATCTTGTTTTTGCACTGAAAGATCCCTAACTGAGTGTCATGGAGTGATGCCTTCTCCTTCTCCTTACCCTGGATACAGCACAAGCTGGACGTGGCGTCCTCCACACTGGTCCTCCTCCACGCTGGTCCTCCTCCACGCTGGTCCTCCTCCACACTGGTCCTCCTCCACGCTGGTCCTCCTCCACGCTGGTCCTCCTCCACAGTGGTCCTCCTCCACGGTGGTCCTCCTCCACGCTGGTCCTCCTCCACAGTGGTCCTGCTCTCTGCTCCTCTCCACAATTCTCCACCATTCATAATCCACACTAAAAAAACAGAATCCAAAAAAACCCCTGCATGCAGCAGTTGTTTTTCTAAATTAAAATCTGTGTCTCTTTACTGTACACTATAATAAGTTCTTTCTCTATTCACAAAATAATAAATCCAAATGGCAAATGAACTCTATGTATTTGGATGTGTAGCTAACTAGCTCTGCTAACCTTAGAAAGTATGAATAAAAAGAAAAAGAGAGATTAAAAATTATTATTACAAATTATTACACAGAGGTAAATTACTGCACCAGGTGAGTCCAGAGTCTAATAATAATAACAATAACAATAATACCACTATTATAATACTACTAATAAAAATATATAACCATATGCACAATCATAGTAAGACGCTGTACTATATAATACCAATAATACTACTACCACTACTACTACTACCAACAATAATATATAACAACATGTACACTCAGAGTGAGGAGCTGTACCATATTATAATAATAATAATAGTGATACAAATAATACCACTACTACTACTAATAATATATAACAACGTGTACCTTCAGAGTGAGGAGATGTGTTATATAATACTAATACTACTACCAACAATAATATACAACATGTACACTCAGAGTGAGGAGATGTATAGATTAATGACGCGCGCACATTTGCGAGGGTCCTTCAATGCTGCTTGCAGCTTTAATTAGGGCCCTAATGTTCTTCTACGTATTATTAACGATGAAAAGTTATAAAAAATCTGAGTAGATTCTTAAGGGCGTGGCGTTTCGTTTTCAGAGCAAAAAGTTGATGGAAAGTTGCTGTACAGTGTCAAAATGAGTCATTTCATCTGGTTTATAGGTCTGGATTTGCTAAAACGGCTCAACGGCGCCACCTACAACATTTTTTCAAATTCACTGTGTATATGACCAATGCCAAGACCTACAAAAAAGTCTCTTAGGTCCATGTCCTAAAACCAACAGAAGAATTATTATGATTTTTTTCATTATGTGTCTACAAAGAGGCTCCAAGCAGACAAACTACACCGACCTGAAATGTGGTCATTTTAACCTTTTAAATCCTCCAAGATGCTTCTTTGACAATCTTTCTTCTTTCAGTGTAACTACATGCATGGTAAAAAACTATTTTAGCTCACAAATCACTAGAAATACCAACATTTATTCTGCACTTATTTCATCTGGGCAATACTGGCTTTCTAATGGATGTAAACCTCTTTGGAAGGAGTTAAAAATGTGTTTTCAGTGTGTGTTAATCTACTGCAACACTAATAAGGGAACATCTTATCTCATCTCAGTCTCTCATGACAAAGATGGTCAGATTTATATGAAACTTTGGAGCGATAGATGTGACGTACGCCTGGCTTCTGTGAAGGCTTCCACGCAGATGTCACAAAAATTCACGCAGCCTCAGCCGAACCGCGTGGCCACGTCCACGGCTGCGGACACGCTCCAAAGCGCGCACGTTTGCGAGGGCCCTTCAATGCTGCTTACAGCTTTAATTATATTTAGTCTTCCTACTTTGATTTGTTCGCCCTGAAGTCAACTGTCAGCTCCATCGATGGGAAACAGAGACCATCAGGAGGCTCTGAGCTGTGTGGGTCACAGAACACAACAAGAACTGACTTTTAATAACAAGAATATTTATTTTTTTTACATACGAGAGAGAAAAAAAAACACAAATGAGATCAGGCTGATAAATGATGTTTAAAACTGTGTGTGTGTGTTAGAAGTAGCTCTGCAGTGGTTCTCCCAGGATGTTCTCCATCTCCTGAACCACCTTCTGGACCTGCTGCTCCACCTCCTCACAGTCATCTGAAACACACACACACACACACATGATGGAAAGGATCCCTACAGAGAGAGACCTGGAAGATCCTTTTGGTTTAACCACAAACAGCACACACACCAGACTACATTCACTAAAACAGGGATTTTAGAGAACAGGACACAGGAGCTGCTGCTCTGCTGCTGCCTCCATCAGGTAGTGTGTTTGTGTTGTTGTGTGACTTTGGTGTTTCAAAGGTGAGTCAAGATCAAACATAATATTTGTGTAACACACAATAACATAAACTAACTAACTAACTAATTAAGGCAGCAGCAGACCAGCAGCTCCTGTGATGTGTGAGGTAAAATTCCTGTTTTTATCAATGGAGTCTGGTGTGTGTGCAGAGAGAGATGACAGGAGACAGTGTGTGTGTGTGTCCTCACCCTCCATCAGTTCAGCCAGGAAGGGGATGGTCTCTGGCAGCAGCACCATGTAGTTCTCCTTCAGTTTGGATGCCAACTCCATGAGCATCAAGAGAGAGGAGAACCGCACCTGAGGAGGAGGAGGAAGAGGAAGAGGCAGATATAGAACTCAGCACCAGAGGTGGAGGAAGCACTCAGTAAAAGAACTAAAACAACTCTGAAAATACTACAACACAAGTAAAAGTACTGCATTTACAACCTCACTGCAGTAAAAGTACACAAGTATTAGCAGCGACGTGTGTGTGTGTGTGTGTGTGTGTGTGTGTGTGTTCTCACCTTGGCGTCGGTGTGTCGGGTCTTGAGGAGGATCTGGTAGTTGAGGGTTTTCCACTCAGTGTCGTCAGCCAGCGCCACAGAGAACTGACCCACACAGGGAACCAGGTGCTGGGTCACCCTCTGCTGGTACACCTGCTCTCCACCCTGGGTGTTCTCCAGCTGCACACACACACACAGGAAAGAACCACACAGGTACAAATGAGTACATCTATAAGAAAAAGTGTGTGACAGCATGATGGAAAGGATCCCTACAGAGAGAGACCTGGAAGATCCTTTTGGTTTAACCACAAACAGCACACACACCAGACTACATTCACTAAAACAGGGATTTTAGAGAACAGGACACAGGAGCTGCTGCTCTGCTGCTGCCTCCATCAGTCAGTGTGTCTGTGTTATTGAGTGTTACACAAATATTGTGTTGGACCCGAACTGCTCCTTTAAAACACCAAAGTCACACAATAACACAAACTAACTGACTGATGGAGGCAGCAGCAGACCAGCAGCTCCTGTGTCCTGCAAAGTAAAATGACTGTTCTTGTCAATGGAGTCTGGTGTGTTTGAAGACAGTGATAAAGTGATATAGTCTCTGTTTGGTGGCTGCTGGCTGAGCTGAGGTCATTTAGACACCAGGATTTTAACAGGTTTAAAAATACTAGAAGTCTCCTTTAATGAAACTGATGAAGGCTGAATTCCATTTAGCTGTTCCTGGTCCTGGTCCTGGTCCTGGTCCTGGTCCTGTACACCTGAGCTCTCACCTGGTCGAGCAGCGGGCCCATCAGGGTGTTGGCTCGCTCCTTGCTGAGGAACCTCTGCGTGTCGTACAGGAAGATCTTGTGGAGACAGTCGAGGACGTAGTGGAGCAGCAGGCCGGTCTTCTCTTCACCTCCACACGAGCCAAACAGGAAGTCACCTGACAGGAAGTGAGGCGGTCAGACAGGAAACATTAAAACTTCTCATCCAATCAACACGAAGCACAACGTTAAATAATATATATAATATAAAAATAAAATACAGGACATAATATATAAATTAAAGTAAAATGAAAATAAACTAAATAAAATGAAAAATAAAAAGAATTCAAATAATAAAAGTAAAAAAAGTTTAATAGAGCAAGACAAACTAAAATAAAGTTTGACAAAACAAATAATAAATTTAAATATTACGAATGAAAAAAAATGTAAATCTAATAAAAATAAAAAGTAAAATATAATAAATAAAAATAAAAAGTAAAATATAATAAATAAATAAAATATGATAAATCCACATTTTAAAAAAAGAGGTAAAATAGATAAATGAATAAAGTCTCACCCGTCTTGGAGCTGTTGGTCTGTCGCAGCAGGTCGGCCAGCGGCTTCACCAGGTTTCCTGCGAACAGGACAAAGAGTCCTTTGAGCCGGTCGGCGACGCGGTCGGTCAGCCGGTAGAAGGTCAGCAGACGCTCGGCGCTGCCTGATTTACTCCAGTCGAACAGCTGCAGGACGAAAACAGACACGTCTGCAACTGTCAGCTCCAAAACAACAAATAAAAACAGGGCGAGACAGCAGAGGGAGGCGTTGGTACCTTGAAGAACAGCGGTCTGAACGTGACCTCCGACAGCTTCATCACCATGGCGATCAGACAGTCGATCACGCCACCCTCGATCTCCGCCGTCCGCTCCAGGTCGCCCTGAACGCAAAGAGACAGAGCTTAGATAAATAAAATATAAAGTAAATCACCATAAAATAAAGTGAAATAAATGAAGAACATCATAAAAAGTAAAATAAGAATAAAACAAAAGTAAAGTACAATATAATAAAATTACATGGTTGTAATAACAAAATAAAGTAAAATATAAACTGAATTTTAAAAAAAAAGAACGTAAAAGATAAAATAAACTAAAAATGTAAAATGTTTAATAGAATGAAACAAAATAAAGAACAATAAAATACATTAAATATAGTAAAATAAAATATAATGTAATATATAATAAAATAAAAATATCATATGGGCAGGATCAAATATCTAAGTTAGTAAAATGTTTAGTAAAATAAAGTTTGATGAGGTAACGAAGATGGAACCTGTTTGCTCAGCCGCCGTCTTCACAGCCGTGTTTTTCATATTTACAGTTGAACTCACCTGACAGTGTTCGGCCCTGAAGTCCAGGGCGGCGAGGAAGAAGGACGTGAGCTCTGATTGGTGGACGCTGAGCTGGTCTTTCTCCATGTGGCTGATGTGCTCCCTCAGGATGCTCATGAGCGCCCCCAGCTGAGCCTGAAGGGAAACACACTCACACTCATCAGCTGATCATCATTTTCATGCTGGAGTCACCTGTCGTTGGTTCAGACCAGCAGAGGACGTCCCACCTTCCTGTCGGCCACCATGCTGCCGTAGCACTTGGTGATGGTGGGCAGTAGGACCCTGGGGGGCAGCTCGGTGGCCAGGGTGCTCCTGAGGGAGGCGAGGCGTGCGGACAGCTGGGTGGCGGCTGAGGAGGAGGAGGAGGAGGAAGAGGAGGACTCTACCAGACGAGTGAGCCGACACACCTGCAGGAACAGGAAGTGTTAGTATGATGCTGCTGAGCAGCTACAACATGTCAACACACACACCTGTGCCCCCGTTTCTACCCATGATCCTCTCTGTCCACATCCGGGTGTGTGAGTGACTGGTAGGTAGTAAAAGTGTTGGAACTGGTCCAGTAGATCACCTCAGTGTGTGACAGCATGATGGAAAGGATCCCTACAGAGAGAGACCTGGAAGATCCTTTTGGTTTAACCACAAACAGCACACACACCAGACTACATTCACTAAAACAGGGATTTTAGAGAACAGGACACAGGAGCTGCTGCTCTGCTGCTGCCTCCATCAGTCAGTGTGTTTGTGTTCAGTGGCAGTTTGGTGTTAATTTAGGTTATTTAAAAAAATTTAAATTTAGTTCATTTAGATCCAAGCTAACATGTTAAAATGCCCTCTCTAAAATCCCTGTTTTAGTGAATGTAGTCTGGTGTGTGTGCAGAGAGCGATAGAACGGCTGTTTGTGGTTAAACCAAAAGGATCTTCCAGGTCTCTCTCTGTACTCTGAACACTTTTAGTACCCATCAGTCATTTAGAAACCAGGATATGAACTGAGGACCCAGATTTATAAATTAACCCGCTGGTCTCTGGGGAGATCTTCTGTACTCTGAGCTAACTGCTAACATTAGCATGCTAAAAAAAACAAATCAGTTACTAACAAATAAAAGAGTCAAAAGTTTTTGTAGAAAGTCGTCTTCAAACTGCAGTTGTTCCACTTCAGCTTCCTCGTGGAGAACAGGAAGTGTCCTGCGTCCTCAGCTCACCTGTGACGTGGTGTCCTGCAGGTACGGGCTGATGAAGTGCGGCAGCGTCTCGGTGACCCGTTGGAGGGCCGTGACGGCGCTCAGCAGGTAGATCTCATTGGTCAGCAGCTCCTTCCTGTCGGAGAGCGTGTGCAGCACCGCCGGCATCAACCTGCAGGACACGGCAGAGCGTCAGGTACAGGTGTCTACCGACCAATCAGAGCGCTGGAAAAACACAGCGCCAAGAGCCAGCGGAGGAGCGTTTTTATTGATTCTAATGATCATTAATCAGATATAACTACATCTATAGCTGCATATTGATCATTTCTGTCCTGCAGCTTTAAGACGCTTCGAGGGTTAGTATCACTAGTACTAGTACTAGTATTAGTAACAGCAGTACTAGTAGTACTCACCTGGGCAGCTGAGGGATGGCGAGGGCTTTGAGCACGCTGACCATCTCGGCGATGCAGAGCAGAGCGCTGCCCATCACGTTCTTCTCCTCCTGCGGCGCCGTGACGACGTCGGCCGCCTGCAGCAGGACGGGGACGAACACTTCCTGGTGGGTGGAGCCAAAGCTGCGACACAGCAGCTTCAGGCTGTAGAGCGCCGTCTGCCGGTTGATGGCCTGCTCCGCCTCCTCCTCACCGTGACCTTTACCCACAATGCTCTGCAGGTCGCCGGTCAGCTGTAAGATCGCTGTGACCTGAGACAGAGAAGGAACCAACGAAGAAGAAACGTCTCAATGAGGAAACTCATTCATTAGATTTCGCCCCTCCACCCCCCAGGTGTGTGTGTGTGGTACCTGTCTGTGTGTGTGTGTGTGGTACCTGTGTGTGTGTGTGTGTGTGTGTCTGTGTGTGTGTGGTACCTGTCTGTGTGTGTGTGTGGTATCTGTCTGTGTGTGGTACCTGTCTGTGTGTGTGTGTGGTATCTGTCTGTGTGTGGTACCTGTGTGGTACCTGTCTGTGTGTGTGTGTGTGTGGTATCTGTCTGTGTGTGGTACCTGTGTGGTACCTGTCTGTGTGTGTGTGTGTGTGGTATCTGTCTGTGTGTGGTACCTGTGTGTGTCTGTGTGTGTGTTATCTGTCTGTGTGTGGTACCTGTGTGGTACCTGTCTGTGTGTGTGTGTGTGTGGTATCTGTCTGTGTGTGGTACCTGTGTGGTACCTGTGTGTGTGTGTGTGTGTGTGTGTGTGTTACCTGTTGCTCCTCCCACTGCGTCCTGTGCTGCAGCCTGTTGTTCAGCAGCTCCATGGCCTTCCTCCTGACCGACGGCAGCTGGTTTCCCATCAGCCCCCTCATCACGGTGATGAAGGTGTCGGTGGGCATCAGGGCGTTCACCTGGAGACGAGCGGAGGGGGAGGAGTTTAGTGACGGACTGACGGACGGCAGCGTGGAGACAAACGGAGAAAGACTCACGGACCTTATCCAGAACGTCGTAGGTTTTGTTTAGCAGAACTCTCCAGAACTTTGCCGTCGGTTTGTCAGCGTTCTCCTCCACACAGCGGGCGGAGCTGTGGACCAACCGCAGGACCTCCTCCAGCAGCCTGGAACACACACACACACACCTGTTCACCTGCTGCACACACACACACACACACCTGTTCACCTGCTGCACACACACACACACACACCTGTTCAACTGCTGCACACACACACACACACCTGTTCACCTGCTACACACACACACACACACACACACACACACACACACACACACACACACAGTTCACCTCTGCTGTAGATGCTGCAGTGGCTCCTCTGCGTCTCCAGCGTCTGCGACCTGAAACAGACGATCAAACGTTTAAACTGGATCAGTGTCACCTGATGAAGAAGACCATGTGACACGACCGAAAGCTGCTAAATGGACCATGTGGTGACTTTAACTCTGACTGTTTATGTGTTTAAATAGACTAAAATCAGACAGACAAAGTTCATCATTGCTTGTTAACTCATTATTTAGCCCGTGTCTGTTACGTCCTGTTAAACCATGTGACCCAGAGTCTGGAACGCGGCCGACCGCTGTGAACGCTCCCCCAGGCGTCGCCCACCTTCCTGATGAAGCTGGTGGAGCTGAGCAGCTGAGCCATGAAGGAGACGGACAGGAACTTGAAGTGTCGCAGCTCTTTGCTGCTTTGAGCCTCCAGACTGAAGATCAGCTCCTCCATCTTCTCCTCCTCCTCCTCCTCCTTCTTCTTTGCGGCTCCTCCCCTCCTGACGGGACGCTTCACTGCAGCGGAGGAGAAACGTCAGAACTAAATCTACTGAGCCTCACGGTCAGTTCTCCACCGATTCTGTGTTAGTCTAAACTCTGCATTAAGACACAAACACTGTTGTATCGCTCTCTGCACACACACCAGACTACATTCACAAAAACAGGGATTTTAGCTCTCAGAATACGGAACACATACTGGACTACTGCTGCCTCCAACCATTAGTTTGTTTGTGTTATTGTGTGATTTTGGTGTTTTCAACAGTTAATTTACATCCAAACTAACACATAAAAACACCAAAGTCAAAACAATTAGACTAAAAACTCCTGTGCTCTGCAAGGTAAAACTACTGTTTTTGTCAATAGAGTTTGGAGGCTTTGAGGAGAACGACAGCATTATGGAAATCGCTCTCTGCACACACACACCAAACTACATTCACTAAAACAGGGATTTTAGCTCACAGAACACAGACGTTGCTGTTCCACTGCGATATTTGTTTTACCCAATAATTGTGTTGAATCTGAACTAATCTACCAAAGTGACGCCTTCAAAGAGCTTATTTTGTCTCATCATGAGTCCAAAACACAAAGTTTACAACCACATGAAACAAGCAAGTGATGTTTCAGGTGGATTCTGATTATTTTTTCATCAAGTAACTATGAACTTATTGAGGACTTCCTTCTTCTTCTTCTCTTCCTCAGTCTGTAGTTCTGAACATCAAGCTAAACAAACCCAAAACTTTGAGTGGATCTGAGGTGAGAAACTGTTTTATCTCCACAAGGATTCATTTAAATAGCCGGTGAATGTTTTCCAGCTCAGATTCTGGATTTAAATATTTATGTTTCTGATGCAGTTTTTAATTAATTTAAAGGTTTAATTGGCGTCTCACCGTCGTCTTTGTCGTCAGGCAGCTGCAGGAGGAAGGTCAGGATGTTGATGAGGGAGGTGAGCTGGTCGGCCACCTCGAACTCACAACACACAGAGATCCAGAAGTCCATGTCTCTCTCCAGAGCTGCATCCTGCACACACACACACACACACACACACACACGCACACACGTTTTCCTTTAAATGTTCATTATTTAATGAATGTTTCTGTAAATGTGTCCGATTTAACCGAGAGGCTGTAGAGACACGACGGAGAGGAACTTTATATTATAGTCTTTGTTTACTGGGAAACACAGTCAGTATTTTTATTAAATTTATTGTTATTTTGAGATGATGATGTAATTATATCATTATTTTGAAAGAAATCTCATTAATTTGAGAAAAAGTCTGATTGTTTTGAGAAAGTTTCGAATTAACTTGAGACATTATGTCATTTTGAGAATTTCTTTCTTTAGTTTGAGATACTAAGTAATTATTTATATACGGTTTGTCATTATATTGAGAATAATAAGTTGTTATTTTAAGATACCAAGTCATTATTAAATCAGAATTTAGAGAATTTGACGACTAGGATCTATTTTTCCATCACAGTGGCAGAAATGGGCTTCCGTATGTCATGACTCC
This sequence comes from Pempheris klunzingeri, assembly GCF_042242105.1. Classification (NCBI taxonomy): domain Eukaryota; kingdom Metazoa; phylum Chordata; class Actinopteri; order Acropomatiformes; family Pempheridae; genus Pempheris; species Pempheris klunzingeri. The sequence goes on from NC_092031.1 coordinate 919,673, forward strand.
ATAAATATCTCAGATTACAGTTTTAACAGTTTAACAGACGTCTCACCTTCTCGCTCACGGAGCTGGCGGTCTGTGTGGCGTGCAGTTTGAACAGGAGGAGCATTAGGACCCAGAGGAAGCGGGCGGGGCCCAGCGTGGTCACCAGCTGAGAGAGGATCGGCAGGCGCCGGTGGTCGGGCACGTGAGGCAGCGCGTCGGCAAACACGCGAATGATCTTTGTCACCACGGCGTCCACGTGGGATGAGGAGCGGCCGTCAGGGAGCTGGTGGGCCTGAAGAGGAGGCGGAGGTGAGGGGGGGTGATCAATAATAAGGCAGAATCCACAGCTGATGGTTTCAGCAGGTGGAAACTCACCTGGATCAGAGCAGGTACGACCATCTGAACCGTCTTGTCGATGACTCTGAAGCTGTAGGCGTCGTCCAGGCGAAGGATGTTGGCTCCCATGAAGGTGAAGATGGGCATGATGTTCAGCAGGACTTTCTCCTGCAGGAAGAGGAGGAGGAGGAAGAGGAGGAGGAGGAGCAGGAAGAGGAGGAGGAGGAGGAGGAGAAGGAGGAGACAGATCATCAGAATCCTCCTCACTGTTGTGTGTGTTTAGTAGGAGCTAAAAGTGTTGGAATTGGTCCAGGCAGCAGCACACCAGCAGCTACTGTGACCCACTAAGTAAAATTGCTGTTTTTGTCAATGGAGTCTGGTGTGTTTGAAGAGACAGGTGTGTGACATAATGAAAAGGATCCCTACAGAGAGACCTGGAGGATCCTTCTTGTTTAACTTATCACTCAAAGACACCACACTCCATTCACAAAGACACAAATTTTACCTCACAGATCACAGGAGGCTGCTGTGCAACTGCGGCCTCGATCAGTTAGTAAGTTTCTTATTGTGTCATTTTAGTGGTTTGTTCAGATTCAACACAATTACTGTGTAAAACAAATATAGTAACACATAAATACAGCAGCAGAGCAGCAGCTCCTGTGTCCTGTTCTCTAAAACCCCTGTTTTAGTGAATGTAGTCTGGTGTGTGTGCTGTTTGTGGTTAAACCCAAAGGATCTTGCAGGTCTCTCTCTGTAGGGATCCATGTGTGCACAGACAGGACCCAGGTTTATCTCCTTTAGGAGGAAACACTCACTGGGAAGATGGCGGCGGCGGTGCCCAGCAGCAGCAGAGCGTGGTGGTGAGTCTGCGGCATGTCTGACGCTCTGATGCACTGGACCACGAGCTCCACGCTGAACTTCTCCTCGTCCAGGACGTCTGGAGAGAAAAACACAGCACGGGGGAGAGTTAGTGGGGCTGAACGCTCCTCCAGCCGCCGTGTTGATGTCTCCTCTCTGCTGACCTACCCGGCCCCACGGCGCCCCCCTCAGGGGACAGTTTATGGCAGACGTTGAGCAGGCAGCTGAGCAGCAGCTGTTTGGTGTACTCCATGTTGGTGTCACCGCCTGAACACGGCTCCAGACTCCTGAGGGTCAGACCAGGATCTGTGTTAAATGTGACTCCAGCAGGAAAAACACACTGTAAACTTAACCTGCTTAGCAGGGAGATGATTGACTCATCTGAGGAAGCATTGTGTCCTTCTGATGTTACCTGGCGAGCAGAGAGAACAGAACCGGCACCAACATCTGGGGTCTCTTCAGCTTCTTCTTGTGCTGCAGCAGCTCCAGGATCAGAGTGACCCTCTGCCACGACACAGCGCCCCCCTCTGGACAGACAGCGCTGCTCTCCTGAGGCTTCCTGATCAGGGAAGACAAAACACACTCTCATGTCTTGTTGGAGAGGTTCTGGTCATTTCACAGACGCAGTAAATAGTCTGGACTTCACCTCTGGATCATTTTGCTGCGGCGGGTCTGCTGCACCGTCACGCTGACTTTGGGTTTTTCTGGAGGAGCGAGCTCATTGGCCACCAGCTGACTGTCCACGGCGATCTGTTAAGAAGAAGAAGAAATAAACAGGACTGAGGTCACGTGACTAGACTCTGTTTAATCCTGGATGTTGAGCCCAGTTTCAACACAGTTTTTCCTCTTGTCCAACCATAGTTTATAACTGCTCTTAAGCCTAGTTTAACGGGTTTTTATCCTAGAGTCCATCTCTGGGTTTAAGCTTGGTTTTAACACATTTCTCCCTTTGTTCAGTGTAGTTTATTCTTATTTCAAAACTGTTCTAACCAGAGTTTATACCTGGTTTCAAGCCTAACTAACCACCCCTCAGTGTTAACCTTAGTTTTTCACAGTTTTAGCACCAGTTTTCCTCTAGTTTTAATGATAGTTTGTTTTAATCCTGGTTTAATACAGATTTTTTAACCTTAAAACACTTAGAAGAACAATCTGAGCCCGACACCAAAACCTGCACACACAGGTCCGAGGTTTAAAAACACCGTAATGATCCTTTAAATGAGACTTGGCTCACCCCTTTGAAGACGCTGCTGATGGTGTTGGCCACCAGCGGACTCCTGCTCTCCACCAGCAGGTCGAACATCACCGACAGAAGCTTCTGCTGCACCTTCTCGTCTCCGAGCGCCGCGAAGAACGACTTCGTGATCTGAACGATGACGATGAGGAATAAAATAAAACATCCAGAAAAATACAAGCAGCAATTAAATCCACTTTCAAAGACTTTTCCAGGTCTGAAAAATAACATTTTGAAATTCCATGACTTGACCATAGGAACCCTGTCAGAGTTATTACGGTTCATCCTGAGGAGAGCATGAACGTCCAACAGTCCTGTTAAAGCAGCTAAAACCACAGAACGTCCCTTTAATCAGGGTCCTGTTTTACCAGGTGAGTCGGCACTCGCCAGCTGGTTTAACCCCGCTCTTAGCCCCGGTTTCACCCCGCTCTTAGCCCCGGTTTCACCCCGCTCTTAGCCCCGGTTTCACCCCGCTCTTAGCCCCGGTTTCACCCCGCTCTTAGCCCCGGTTTCACCCCGCTCTTAGCCCCGGTTTCACCCCGCTCTTAGCCCCGGTTTCACCCCGCTCTTAGCCCCGGTTTCACCCCGCTCTTAGCCCCGGTTTCACCCCGCTCTTAGCCCCGGTTTAACCCCGCTCTTAGCCCCGGTTTAACCCCGCTCTTAGCCCCGGTTTCACCCCGCTCTTAGCCCCGGTTTAACCCCGCTCTTAGCCCCGGTTTAACCCAGCTCTTAGCCCCGGTTTCACCCCGCTCTTAGCCCTGGAGGTTGTCCTGACCTGTTCCAGAGCGATGATCTGGCAGCTGGGGATGTCGGGGTGTTTCTGGGTCGAGGTCCACAGAGATCTGATGAACAGATCCAGACAGTTCTGGTCCTCGGCCAGCAGGGGGGCTGAGGCCTCGTTGTACTTCCCCAGGACGTGCTGCATCAGCTGGGCCTCGGCCCGCAGCATGGCGGGGGTGTCGGGGCCGCTGAGCTCCAGCAGCCGATCCAGAACGGGAAATAGTGCCGACAGGACGGACTGAGAGGTGGAGGGGACGGAGGAGGTCAGACACAGAACAGATACCATGCACATGCTTTTGTTCTGAAAGTGTTCCTGCTCTCACCCGTCCGTTGACGTCGGCGAGCGCCCGCAGGAGGGCGGCGGCGCTGTACGACGGGCAGCAGGAGGTCTGGACGCTCTGCAGCAGCTGCTCCATCGACGACTGCAGCTTCTTCTGCTGCGGCTTCGCTTTAACAGACCAACTCTCCTCATGAAGCACGCCGAGAGCCTGCGGGGGCGCACGGAGACAGGAAGTAAAGATACCGGCTTTAAGAATAAACCCTCTGATACTGTATGAAACCTGTCTGTGCGTCAGACTCACCTGGATCAGGTAAGAGGGGTCGGCGATAATCTCCTCCGACGTCTTCAGAAGCCTCTCCGTGATTGGCTGGAAGGGAGACATGCCGGCTCCCAACAGGATCTGCAGAGCGCCGATGGACGCCTTCCGAACCTCCCGAACCGGAGACGTGAGACAGCACAGCAATGACGGGACGACTGAGACACACACACACACACATTAAAATAAAATAAATGCTCATTCATCCTTCAGGTGTTTGGTCATAAACTAAAGAACTGTTCCAGGTTATTTTAGACCATAGAAACCCTGTCAGAGTTATTACGGTTCATCCTGAGGAGAGCATGAACGTCTAACAGTCCTGTTAAAGCAGCTAAAACCACAGAATGTCCCTTTAATCGGGGTCCTGTTTTACCAGGTGAGTCGGCGCTCGCCAGCTCCTCCAGGGCGGCGGCCGGCTGGGCGCTCAGCAGAGCTCTGCCCATGTACAGAGCCTGAGTCTGCAGGACGGCCCCGACCTTCACGTCCAGCTGGTCTCCATGGTTACTGCTGTAGCCCCACAGCACGCACAGGAACCGGAAGAGCATCAGCGGCTCCCGCAGGTGGACCTGGAGGAGACGGAGAGTCCAGGTTAGACCTCACCTGCTGCTAGTCTCTGACTCTGATCAACCCTCTGCTCTCTGAACGCTGCTGCTTCTTCTTCTGGTGCTGTCATTTCTTGGAGGATCTTCTTCTTCTTCATGTCCCTAAAATGTGTCCAACCTCAGCTAGAAGGTTCCAGAAGGATCTGGAGGTCAGAGGTCAACGGACCCCTTTGAAAATGGCTCTGTTAGTTTTTCCCTCCCCAACATGGAGCCTGACTCTGGACAGTTTACCAGCGGATCTTGACCTCCCAAACATGGCGGACAGGTAGACAGGTAAGTTCTGTATCTATGATCACAGGAGTCACCTCCAGGAGGTCAACAGGAGGTGATGTCATACCTGGATAAGCAGTTTCATCAGGTCTCTGAAGCCGCCGGCGGCCGGTCCCTCCCCAGCACCACTGATGATGACGCTGAAGAGGCGGCACATGAGCCCCAGGTAGCAGCATGTGTTTGTGTCCATCTTCTCCGGGTTCCACCACACCTCACCTGGCGGAGACAAAACACAGACCTGCTGAGAGTCTGGTCAGGTGACCTGGCCGCCAGCACACGTCCGGGAGGGTCCTTACCTTTGAAGGAGGCGTCGTGACACTTGAGGGAGGCGATGAAGTCTCTGAGCAGAGCCATCAGGACGAAGCCGTACTCTCTGTCCAGCTGCTCACCTGGTCGCTGCCCACACCTGCTCAGGTACACAGTCAGGGCTTCAGGGAAGGAGGAGGGGGCACCGACGCCACACTCCACTTCCTGTTAAAACACAGAAAAAATGAATGGAGTCTGGTTCAGACAAAAAATTCCCTGCTGAGCTATGAGACATTTTCTTCTTCTTTGCTCTCATATCAGTCACTCCCTTCAGTCTACTGCCAGTCCTCCACTGGTGGTGAGTTACAGTACTGCAGCTTTTAATAAATACACCAAAATAATGATGAGCGGCTTTTCTCCTCATGAAAGAAACACCAGCAGATCATTGAATATCGACCAGAAGACTAGAAGACGTAACAAAACGTGCTTTAAATGTAAAATAAATTATCTCAATGTTTTCGAACAAACTAACAGTATTTGTATATTTTTCTTCCTCTTCTCTGACCTGGGGGTCGTCCCGGGTGGCCTCCAGCAGGGGGGGCTCCAGCAGCATGTAGACCCTGTGAGCGGTGAGCAGGTGCTGGGTCTCGCTCAGCTCTCCCAGGCTGAGCAGCAGAGTCTGGGTCAGGACCAGGAAGGACGTCCTGGCTCTGAGGCCGGAGCCCCGCTGCTGCTCCACCGACAGAGCCAGCTTCTCCAGCTGAGGGCCGAACACAGGGAGCGTTACCTTCTGCTCAGATTATCAGAAATTAGACCGATTCATGGACTCTTCCTGAGCTGAAAGTGTTTAAAACTTGAAATAAAATCTCACAGCGTCCCGTTTGGCGAAGTGCTCCATGTTCGCCAGGTTCTTGGTCAACGTGGAGACGAGACGCTGGTTGGCCAAACCTACGAAGTCGGGTTCAGAGCTCCTCTTCATCACCTCATCCAGCTCTGTGGGGACAGATTATAATGCTGAACAGGTCCAGTTTGTTTTCAAGTGTCCACGCTTTGGTGTAGACTCAGTTCAAATGGTATGTTAAAGGAATATTTCGACATTTTTGGGGCTCAAAACATGGAGAGTCCTCAGTGACGACAAAGCAGGTAAAATTACTGTTTTTCTCAATGGAGTCTGGTGCCTTTGAACATCCCAGGCTCCACAAACAAAAACAGGATTTTTATTACCTTTGTCACCACTGTTTCCAGTCTCTAAACTAAGCTAAGCTAAGATAAGCTAAGATAAGCTAAGCAGCTGCTGCCTGCAGCTTCATATTTGTCGTTCAGTCATTTGAGTGTAATTAAGATGAACATCTAACATATATTGCCCCCAAAGTCAAAATATTCTTTTAAATGTCCTGCTGCATTGTGATGTTTCACTTACTGAGCTAAAAGACTAAATAACTTTTTAATAATTTTAATATGAACTTTTCTACAGCTGCCCTCCAGCGTCCATTTGTGTAATTAAAAAGTGCTGAACATGAATTCTCAGCAGTGAACCGGTTCGATCAGTCACCTTGAGCCCAGTTCAGGGTGAGCGGGTGTTGGGTGAGGACGGAGCTCCGGGCGACGCAGGAGGCGAGGCGGAGCTCAGGGGGGGTGATCACCAGGAAGGGCAGCAGCCTCCAGCACGCCCTCTGCATCACCTCGCCGTCCCTCTTTGCCAGCCGGGGGTCGGACAGTAAACGCACCGCCTCTATCAGCACTGGCAGCCTGGAGGAGACGAGGCAAGTTATTATCTATACCTGAGAACACACTGCACATGTGTGTGTGTGTGTGTGTGTGTGTGTAGTTCACTGACCAGTGATCAGCCACTGAGAGATCCACTCTGTGCAGCAGTGACAGTAAACACGACACGGTGTCTTCAGGGTCCAAAACATCCAACAACACCTGAAACAACAGCAGGACATGAGCAGCTCGCCTGTGAGGTCCAGTCGGGTCTTGACGGGCCTGTAGGGGGCGCTGCAGCCTTCACTCATGCAGGTTAGATTCAAACACACCACCATCCACACCTCCGTGTTCACTGACCTCCAGGACGCTGAGAGCGGCGGCCGCGACCTCTGGCACGTCGTCCTTCAGTCGATCCATGACGGCGTCTTTCAGGAAGGACTCGTCCAAACTCTGCTGCTGCCGAGGAGAAACCAGACCAGGAGATGTGGTTAAAAACCAAATAAGAATAAATATTCACGGTCCTTTTTAAGATTCCTATTATTCTTCTGAGGGATAATCATTCTTTGGATATAAACAGGAAGTTCACTGAGAATAATGTGACGACAAAACAACAAAATACAGAAAAGACTCGGGCCAAGGTTTGAGCCTTGAGGAACTCCATAAGTACATTGTGTGAATGAGGAAATTAAGCTAAGCCGATTTTCATGTGTGAATTATTACGATCCAAAAACATTAATATCGTGCCGTGATCTCAGGCTTCATATCATACCTGTCCGGAGGTGATGATGCCCATCAGGTGCTCCACCGCAGAGACTCTGACTGACGGCTGCGGGTGTTTCAGACTGAGGAGCAGCGACGTGTCCGAGTCGTCCACAATCTACAAACACAATTAATTTAGAATATTTACACTAACAGCAGATATAAATAAAGTTAGCAGTGTTTCTCTTCCATGAACACTTCATATAAATATACATCACGGTGTGGTTCACCTTGAACTTTCCGCTGCTCATGGACAGAGAGAGGAACTGGTGGAAGAGACGTTTCCGCTCGGTGCTGCTGATGTCAGTCACATGACCTGCGAGGACGGCGTCCAGAGCTCCACAGTGTCTGCCGGAGGACAAACAGCTAATGAGCTAATGCTAACACCGGCGGCTAATCTGGCACAATATAACGGTGAAATGTTTCCTCTGTGAGCACACAGCAGCGATCAGACCTACCTGGACTCAAACAGTCGGACCAGAGGCAGCAGGCGCCCGTCGAGGGCGGACATGTTTTCAGTGGAGAGTTCAGTCTGACTCAGATACTCTTCCAACAGAAGACTGGAACACAGGAACATGTGGTTGTTTACTTCTTTTGTTGTTTACTCGAACTATGAAGACATAAAACTTCTAACGGTGGTATTTAATAGTGTTTCTAATGTTGAGGGAGGACTCTTATTTCTCCCCCTGGTCCCTCTGTGTCCACATCCTGGTGTCTGAGTTACTGGTAGGTAGTAAAAGTGTTGGAACTGGTCCAGTAGATCACCTCAGCCAGCAGCAGACCAGCAGCTCCTGTGTCCTGTTCTCTAAAATCCCTGTTTTAGTGAATGTAGTCTGGTGTGTGTGCTGTTTGTGGTTAAACCAAAAGGATCTTCCAGGTCTCTCTCTGTAGGGATCCTTTCCATGATGCTGTCACACACTGAGGTGATCTACTGGAACAATCCCAACACTTTTTGTTCCTCCCAGTCATTAAGACACCAGCATGTGTACAGACAGGAGCCATGTTTAAAAATACTGGAGTTCTCCTTTAAGTGAAGTGAGGTGGTGCAGCTGTGTTTGTGGCCCAGAGGTAAAGGTTTGGCTCCTTGGGTCACTCAAAGGTTAAACGTGGTGTTACAGGTGAGTTTACCGAGCCACAGTTTGGTCGAGGCCTTTGCTCAGAGGAACCGACTGCAGGATGGACTCCAGCACCCTGAGCTCGTCCGTCTCCATCTCACCTGTGACAGGGAAGAACAGGTGAACCCAAACAGTCAGTTACAGAGAAAATGATTCCACTTCCCACTTTCTTTGAACATGTGGCTCCAGTTCTTACCTGTGCTGCAGGTGAAGACGCCGTGGATCAGGTGTGGCAGCAGGTAGCGCAGCAGAGGACTGACATCATGAACCGCCGCCATGACCTGCAGTGTCGAAACGAGCTCCGGCATCGAGTTCAGACGGCTGAAAGCTCTGAGGAAGAAGAGGAGCAGTCAGGTGAGAGGAGGGAAATGCTATCCAGGTGAGACGCGCTCAGACCGCCGTCCGGTCCTACCTGGGCCCGGCGGCGCCCTCCTTCTGGTTCTGCAGCAGCACGATGAGGCAGCCCACGCCCTCCTGGGCCAACACGGGCTCTTTGAGCAGAGACTTGCTGATGTGCACGGCGAGGGTGTCGACCAGACTCGCCTCCATCACCACCTTCACCGCCAGCTGGCACACGATCATGTAGGTGGCGGCTTTGTAGTCCGCCAGAGACGACTTCAGGCCCTGGAGGGGCGACATCATCGGAGGAGGGTCGTTTAAAATGTAACCCTTTAATCCAGTGTTGATCGGAGACATGACGAAGAGGAGGGGACTTTACCTTCTGGACGTAGGGCAGCAGTTTGGCGATGATGCTGTCGGACACGCTGTCCACGGCGTCCAGAGCCGGGACGATGGTGGAGGCGTAGAAGGAGAAGATCACACGGAGCTGAGAGCAACTTCCAGAGCGTCCGGAATACGCCTGGAGAAGAAGAGCGAGAGGAAGAGGACGGTGAAGAAAGGAGGTGATGATGATCATGAAGAAGTCTGAGAAAGTGTCTGAGTGTGTGAGGCGTGTTAGAGGCGTGTTAGAGGCGTGTGTGTGGCGTGTTAGAGGCGTGTTAGAGGCGTGTGTGTGGCGTGTTAGAGGCGTGTTAGAGGCGTGTGTGTGGCGTGTTGCTGACACTCAGCAGGTTCTGGTACCTGGATGGATTTGGTCACCAAGGTGCAGATGAAGTCCATGAAGCTCAGGTCCGTGTAGCAGTGAGTGATCAGGGTTCCTCTGGACAGCGGCACGCCTGGTTTCTGCAGGAACGACGACAAAATGTTCGAAAGCTGCACACGAACACTAGAACCTCCTTAAGAACCTTTGGAACCTTCTCAGTGAGCACTAGAACCCCCTAGAACCTCCTAAAGAACCAATTCAATCTGAGAACAACCTTCAAAATGACCACTAGAACCTAATCAATCACCATCAAAGTCATGAACATTCCCCTTAAACCTCCTTATTGACCAACAGAACCTCCTAAAGAACCTCTAGACCCCCCTCAGTGACTATTTAAACCTTCTAAACCACCTCCAGGGTATCTTAGACCCCTAGAACCTTCTTTAAACCCTGAGCCGGGTTATATTCTGTACGTATTCAGCAGTAACGTGCGTGGACTCTGACCTGCAGGCCGTGCAGCCAGTTCCAGCGGTTGGTGGCGTCTTTGATCTTGAGGAGCTGCAGGACTCTGACGAAGATGTTGGTGTCGTGATACGGCAGCGCGCAGGCGAGCAGGCTGTCAGGGTTATACAGCTGGACGTGGAACCTGCAACGCGACATGAGGCAGACGGAGGAAGATGAAGAGGAAGATTCAAACACAAGAACTGATCCGAAAGAGGTCATCTGATGTTTAAATGTTCAATCAAACTGCACACTGACACAGATCGACATCAAAACTACCAGACTCCACTGACAAAAACAGTCACTTTAGCTTTCAGAGCGCTGGAGCTGCTGGTCTACTGCTGCAATGATCAGTTGGTTTATTTGTGTTATTGTGAGTTAGACAAATGCTGTGCTGGATTTGAAGTAACCGTTTAAAGCATCGAAGTCACACAGTAACACAAAAAAAATATCCAACAGAAGCAGCAGTAGACCAACAAGTCCTGTGTTCTGGAAGGTAAAATTGCACTTTTTGTCAGTGGAGTCTGGTGGTGCAGTTGCCTATTCGGAGTTTCACTACTACTAGCTGAGGTGCTCTACTGGACCAATTCCAACACTTAGTACCTACCAGTCATTTAGACACCACCATAAGTTCAAATTTGAGCTTGTATTAAAAACACTGAAGTTACCCTTTAAATATCACCTGAAAACCGTTTAAAATATATAATGTATATATATAAAATATAATAAATGGGGAACTGTCCGAGCAGCGTACCGGTGAACCAGCCACTCGATGCACTTGTGGGCCGGTTTGAGGAGGAAGTACGGGCAGAGGCGGGTGAGGAAGAGCGAGATGCTGGCGTCCAGCTTGTCGTTGACCTCTTTGGACTGGACGCTTCGCTCCAGGGTCAGCGAGGCCCGGCTGAACAGGGTGTCCTGGAACTCCAGGAAGGCCGATTCGATTCCCAGCAGCTCCTCCAGCCCTGTGCAGCCTGGGGGGGGGGGCAGACAGAGAGGGAGTAAACAGGATGTAAAGGGAAAAGCTTCTGGTGGTCATTTGGGACGCTGCACGGGGCTCACCGAGGGCGTAGAAGGTGTTTCTGTCCATGCAAGCGGCATCTTTTGGGTTGAAGAGGAGCGAGGCGACCTCGGTTCGTGACAGGAGGTTGGGGTCGCTCTGAGGCAGCGCGAGCCTCTTCAGCTGGTGGGCCAAGGACGTCATGACGGCTGTTTCTTAATCTAATGGAGACACGAACAAGACACACTCACAGGTTTGTTTGCACACTGAAAGTCTGTTTTTTCCTTTACTTTAACCTGAACCTGAACACAACGTAACCCTAAAGGTGTCAGCGTGCTTTAACTTGTTCCTGTGAAGTTTTAAGGCTCAAGATGCTTTTATCAAATCTGTATTTGTCAACTATCCTGAAACAAAGAGCCGCCTAAACCACTTCAGAGTTTGGTACCTGAATTATATACAAAGTTATTTTTCATTTTAAAGCAGCATGTTGAATAAGACCCCAGGTATCTACTGCACACCAAACTCTGTTGGCTTATGGGAAGTTTCTTCTAAAATCTTGGTGCCATTAATGATCCAGGTTACCAACATAATGTCATGATGCCCACTTCACCTTGAGTCTGATGAATTTGGCATGTTAACTTTTGTTACTGGCTTTACTGTAATAACTAATAGAGAGGGACAACACTTTAAGAAGCAACACTTAAATTAAAGAGAAACAGTTAATGTTTTATTGACGAACTGAAAGGTTTATCTTTTAGATTAACAAAAACTATCAACTGTAAGTTGGTGTAGAGCGCAGTCTTTCTGATAAGAAAGTAAACACTAAAACTGCAGTTTTTTTCAGGGGAGTTTGGCATGTAAATAATTCCAGGTCAGAAAATGTTCCCTCGCTCTGCTGTGTTTAGTTTGTAACCCCGTGTATTAACTGCAGCCACAGAACTGTCTTCTTCTACAGACACAAATAGTTCGTTTTAGTTTATCTAGTGTAACTATATAAGCGCTGAGGTTTTGCTCCACCAATATAAATGTTAGCTACTAAAGCTAACATGCCGGCTTCGCAATTCTGACACGTTTGTTGTGCAACGAAACTAAACGGCTAATCCACGATTAACGAACTCACATCAGAACAAGACCGCAACATTCAGAGGGTTAATTTAGACAATTTAAAGAAGAAAAACTCAAACCTGTTTGCTGTAACTCTTGCGCACACATGGGCGCACGTTGTTGACTGCTGAAGTGACGCATTCTGGGTGATTCTACATCCGGGTCACGTCAGGTTGTAATCTTTGTATGAAGCAAGATGCTTCACCCCCCCATACCTCTAACTGCGTTAGCTGTCCCTTACTAATAGGTGATATAACATCTACCGTAGGGCACAACCTCTAAACACTGTTATTCTTAAAAATACAACAAATAAACAAAAGTGTCCCAAAAGCCGTAATTGAACCAGAATCATATTACATGAGGTGAACTATCTTAATGGAGTTCACGATCTTTGGCAGAGCACTGCTGATGTCATTGCAGCCTCCCGCCACACGGGGGCGATAATCACCGCCGCTTCTATAAAAACCTGCTCAGCTTTAATTAACTACGAAGCAACCGGCCGTTAAACCTCCCTGTTTAGCTTGTCGGTAGTTTGTCAGTCGACATTTAGAGGATGTTTCCCTCTGAAAAAGAGACTCAGGATTAACACACTCACACTTTTATCGATACGTCGCTCACCGACGTTTTTAAATCGAAAAACTGTTCTCCAGCATTAATACGTGGTTAGCTGACTCGAGCAGCTTCTAACCGGCTGTTTTTGCACCTTTAACCTCCGCCGTGAGATTCTCCATCTTGCTGAGAGCTCCGCTGAGGGTGAGTCGTGAGTTTTGTTCCATATTTTCTGTTTTGTGTCGACGGCTTCAGAGCTAAAGCTGAGCTAAAGCTAACCTTAGCTAACCGAGCGTTCGTTTTTCGCGGGGCTCCGCCCATCGCGGAACGTGATTGGTCCTCAGGGACGTCATCTCTCGGAGCTGCACGCTGATTGGCTGTAAGCGGACAGGCTCTTTAACAGCGTGGTTAAACGTCTGAAGGCACGTGGGTCACGTCCCCTTATTTACATATTTTTTATTTTAATGTTTTCATTTTGATTTATTTAAATCTTTATTTATTACTTATCTTTTATTTCTATATTTTGTGTTATTTGTTTTTATATTTCTATTTGACAGTGAACTGAATCTCTGTTGTTGGACTGTTTTAATCTCATCTCTCTATTTTGTTTTTAACAGTGCGTTTTATTGATTGCTTTTATTTTTCTTAAGAAGAAAATAATCAGAAGCGGACACTTTATTATTCTGTAAAAACTGCAGCAACCAAAGACGACCAGATAAACATGAAGAGAGAAATTAGAGTTTAACCAAAGCAGCAAACTCATAAAATCAGTTTACAGCCGACAGAGACAAGAAGTCACATGATGACAAAATGTCTCCCCCAGGTCCAATACCGAGTTATGAAGAGCTCCTCAAATGGGCTAAGAATCCATTTCAATAAGAAATTGTAAATATTGAGCTGTTCCCTCCCAGGAGTCACTGAATATGGGGATAATTTTCTATTGATGATGTCATTGATTAGTTATTTGGTCCATAAAATGATGAAGAATGTCCTTCTGTGTGTCCCAGAGCCCATGATAACGTCCTCTAGTGTCCCAAAGATCATCAGTTTAATGTCACAGATTCACATTTAAGAAGCTGCAATCAGACTTTTTTTTTAATCATGAAATTGTTTTTATTTTTCTTATCAAGAGTAAATTTAAAGGGTCGATCTAACTCATCCTAAATTACAGCGCGCTCTTATTTTGAAATGAAGACCTAGTGTGTGTGTGTGTGTGTGTGTGTGTGTGTGTGTGTGTGTGTGTGGGCGGGGCTAAGCAGCTCACTGACCTACAGCTCTAACAGGAAGTGCTAAGCAGGTTTAAGGTGCACTTGAACTGTGCTGTAGCTGCCACACTCCCCACCGTGTGTGTTTTCATACTGTGTGTGTGTGTGTGTTTTCATACTGTGTGTGTGTGTGTGTGTGTGTTCTCATACTGTGTGTGTAGTTGTGTGTGTGTGTGTGTGTGAGATGTGTGTCCGCTGTGCCTCTGCTCCCTGGGATGAGCGTCTGTGACGAGGACGTGGACCTGCAGAGTTGGGGCTGGACTGATCTGTGTGTATCAACACCTTCTTCTTCTGTGGTTTTAGTGCTGTGAATGTAGGTCGTGTTGGCTCTGTGTGTCAGATAAGGTTACAGGGATTACCTGTACCTGTAATCAGACGGCCTGCTGCTGCTGACTGATCAATATATCGGTAAATACTGAGTTATCGTTACTGTCAGCTGCAGGCAGCTTCACGTCCTTTAACACAGTTTTTTTTTTTTTTTCTTTATTGGTAAAGATTAAGATCCTTCTTGTTTAACCACAAACAGCCGTTATAGTGCTCATTTTAAAACCACCAGACTACATTCATAAAAACAGTAATTTTAGCTCACAGAACACAGGAGCTGCTGGTCTGCTGCTGCCTCCATCAGTTAGTTTGTTTGTGTTATTGTGTGACTGTGGTGTTTTTAAAGGTTTGTTCAGATCAACACAAACACACTGACTGATGGAGGCAGCAGCAGACCAGCAGCTCCGGTGTTCTGTGAGCTAAAATCACTGTTTTTGTGAATGTAGTCTGGTGTGTTTGTAGTCAGATAGAGTTGACGACAATGAGCTGAACCAACAGAAACAGCTCCTGTTGTCACTGAAGGAACCCTAAAAACAGCAAGATTCTCAGGCAGGTTCTGCACAAATAAGGAGCATCTTATTCACAGCATCCGGCTTCAGCGTCCACTGAAAATGACCCAGATGGATCTTAAAGTAACTCCTCTTCCTCCTCAGCTCCAGTTACTCCTCGGCGCCGTGGGACTCGGAGAAGGAGCAGCAGACGGCGGCCATGCCCAGACGCAGCTTGCGGCTCGATGACGGCCTGCTGGACCGCAACCTGCCGCGCAGCAGCGCCTCCTTCAGCGTGGGAGGAGCCGGCTGGAGGAGCACCAGGTGAGTGTTCAGGTACACGCCTGCTGCTGTCTGCTGTCGCACCAGGCACACTCCTAATGCACCTCCTCTTTCTCCTCCACCTCTCTGTTCTTCCTGTATCTTTGCTCCTTCCTCCTTTTTCTCCCGTTCCCCTCCATCCTTGTCCCTCTTCTTCCCCCTCCCTCCTCAGGTCGGTGATGTCTCGTCGCTCCCAGCAGCACTCTGTCTCCTGCTCGGAGTCTCACCTCCTCGTCGACACTCCTCGTAAAGCGGCCGGTCCGTCGCTCCTCAGCAGCAGCCTCCACAGCGTGGCCTCCGACGCCTCGCTGCTCTCCTCTCTGCTGGACGAGTCCTCCATACAGGAGAGCACGCTGGTCGACACCTTCTGGGGTACGACGACTCCTCCTCCTCCTCTGTAACTCCTCCTCTTCCTCCTCTTCAGCACAGTCATCGTCTCTCAGAGGGACTTTTGTAGTTTCAGTCCAAACTGACCATGAAAATACTTTTATTGTGGAGGGGCACATGTTGGGACGTAGAACGTTAAAACGTGCAAAACTTGAATGGAGTTTGGTGTGAGCGCTGACGGTGATCTTCCTCCTCTGGTGTTCCAGGTTTGGACCAGGACATCGATCCCAAAGGTCAGTTCACACAACACCTCGTTCAATAAATGAACACAGACAGTGGATAAATTATTAATTTATTCATTAAATAAAAAAATAAGTAGGAATAAAAGTCGCCCCACAGTGACCATCACTGCTCTAACTTGTAGATTCTCATGATCCCCCTCTTCCCTCCTTCGGCTTCTTTCTTCTACTTTTACTCGTACTATTATGGAAAGGATCCCTACAGAGATCCTGGAGGATCCTTTTGGTTTAACCACAAACAGCCGTTCTATCGCTTTCTGCACACACACCAGACTACATTCACTAAGAAAGGGATTTTAGCTCACAGAACACAGGAGCTGCTGGTCTGCTGCTGCCTCCATCAGTCAGTGTGTTTTGGTGTTTTTTGAAGGATTAGTTCAGATCAACACAAATTGTGTTTCTCACAAAGTGACACAATAACACAAAAAGAAAACTGATGGAGGCAGCTCCTGTTTTGGGCTCAATAAAATTGCAGTTTTTTTCAATGGAGTCTGGTGGCTGGTTAAACAAATATGGCCCAGGTTTAAAATGAGGTTAAACTTAAACTAGAGGTTTTTTGTTTTTTTTTTTCCTCTTGGTCGATTATTTGATGAATCAACAAGTTGATCGTCTTGAGTTTGTGTCTCTGGCGCAGAGAGCACCATCATAGCGGAGCAGAGCACCATGCTGGCAGACAGCACTCTCATTGGCTCTGACGGCCGCTGTGCCAAACACCCGGTCCGGACGCTCAGCAGGGTTTACTGTGAAGACTGTGAGCTGCCCTCAGACGGGAAGGAGTCCGTCCCCACGTACACCACCTCCTCCTCCACGGAGCCTGGAGCCCCGGAAACATCCACCATCTACTACAGAGACCGGAGCCGCAAGAGCCGCACAGCAGGTGATTTTACTTTTCATCTACATGTTGACTCGGCTCACTAGAAGGGAAGAAACATAAAAGCCGGTTTGACAGGTAGACTCACCTGGTGAGGAGGAGGAAGAGCGGGACCACGGCTCCGGTCCTCTGCTGTTGGCTGTGATGCAGTTTTGCTGAACACCAACAGAAAAGAGGACGAGGAGGAAGATGTAGAGGTTGTTCAGGTGTCTGACTGAGTGTAGTTATGGTGCATTCAGGTGCTCCTGGGATCGTCTGTCTTTTTCAATATTCAAAATATAACTTTACCTGACGTTGTCGGGTATTAATGCTGATAAATAACAGAGCTCTGAAAGAGCAGCATGACACAAATGTGTTTTTTGTACATTACAGCATGTAAACATATTCTAGTAGGACCCCCAAACACAAGAATATGTCTCTGTTAGGGAAACTCATTTTTCAGATTATTTCAGCGGCACTTGAATGCACCTTTCCCAGTCTACAGGTTTTAGGTGGTGCGTTTATGTGGATCTTTGGCGTCCAGTGATTTTAGTTCATTGACAGCACAAAGTAATACAAATGTCTTTACTTCAACCCTTTTAAACACTTTTTTTTAATGAAAATAAGCTTTTCTTTTGTACAGAGGAGTGTTTGTGTGGTGACGGAGGAGCTCCTCCCCCCGTGGTCCTTCCTTCACTGCAGGAAACCCAGACGTTATCTCTCTGTTACAGGATCAGCTGTCCGTCTCTAACGTAGCTCTCCTCCTCCTCCTCCTCCTCAGCAGGCGTGCTGGCGTCCGTGTGGCGCGGGGCGGCGGCCCGTGTGGTCGCCCTGCTCGCTCTGCTGCAGCATCACCTGATGCTGCACAAACACCAGGATGTGACAGGTAGCAGACCGAGGCCACCAGTCTGTGTGTCCGCCGGGCAGGAAACCACCTCACAGCTCAGTGAGCCGCAGCAGGAACCTGCAGGGAGCTTTGAGTCTCAACAAATTAGCTTAAGAACCAATCGGATCAATACAAACCCTGAAGACTTTTATTTTTCAGTATTTAAACAAACCAGATTATGAGCTAATATTGTGAAACATTATAAACTGATCAATTTAAATGTTTCATTAAAAGCTCAGAGTCTGAGAAACTTTTAGAAAATGATTCAAGCCGTCAGAATAATCATCGTCTTTCTTGTCCAAACCCTGCACCTATATTACCCACAATGCCGCTCTTCCTCTAACAATTTGAGAGTGATGTGTTTCGCAAGTAGCAGCTGATGTCGGCTTTTTAACTCCTCACCTGTTGAGTCTTTTACTTTGAAACTAATTTAGCACTAATTAGTCCGAACAAGGTCTTCTGAATAGTTTTGGCTGTAATTGAATTGACTTTTTGTTGAAATGTAGTCGACACATAAACTTTTACAGAGACTTTAGAAGCTTTGTGACAAAGTGAAAACAGACATTTAAATAGAGACGATGGAAAACAAACGAGTACACACGTACACACACACACACACACACACACACACTGCCTCTCATTAAATCAAATACTTTATTAATGAAGGTCGTCGGTCTGGATTTAAAGGAGCTTCAGTTGAAGTCACACTGAACGCTGCCTCTCAGGTGTAGTTGTGACTCTTTGGACAGAGAACAGCTGAGAGGTCTGGATGGTTCAGAGCAACAATAACTAACCTCAGGGACCCTGGAGGTGACTTCCTGCCCTGCTGCATCTCCTCACCGTCCCCTCACCTGCACGGTGTCGTCTCCTCCTCCTCTGTGGCTCTGCCTGCATGTTCTGTGTTTGTAAATCCCCTCTTCCTCTGAGTCTCCGTCAGACTCACCTGTCGTCACACCCTGAGGTGTCTGGGACTCTGTTCTGTGTGTGTGTGTGTGCTGACGTTTGGCTCTCGGCTCTTCCAGATGTGCTGCAGCTGTGGTTGGACTCCTGTGTGCTGTTTGTCAGGAGAGCCGCAGCCTGCTGCGCCTCAGTGCTGACACACACCTGGCAGGTGTGTCGGGGGCCGGCCTCAGAGCTCCCGCAGGCCGATAACACACACGGAGGTACTGACTGCAACAGTCTCTGTTTCTAGGAGGTGTGGGAGCGAACCTGTCCACTAACTAACACCTGAACATGACTTACCTGCACAGGCTGTTTTTCCTCTTCAGAACATCACAGTCACTTCCTGTTTCAGCTGAGTTCATGTTTTAAACAGTTCTTCTTCCACAGAGGGGAGGTCAGTCCCATTTCTTCCTCACTCATCAGCTCCTGGACGTCTTCTAGTGACTCCTAGAACCACCTTATAAGACCCCTTAAATCTCAATCACCTGTAGAACCCATAGAACAGCTAGAACCTCCTGGAGGAACACTACCTACTGAACCTGTTTACAAAAACTACCAAGAGGATCTCTGGAGCTACATACAGGATCTCTAGCCCCTTTTTCTGTGACCATTAAACAAAAAAAAGCAACACTACAAGGTTCCATGGATCCCTTTGGTAGTTTTAAAGGACTTTTAGAACAACATACATGATCCCTAAACCTTTTTCTGTGACCACTAAACCTCCTTAACAGCCCCCAGACCCCCCTCAGGGCCCCCTGACCCTCTGTGGACATGTACAACCTTTAATCCTTTAAGGTGAACTGGCTGTAATCTGATGGTGAACACGCTGTTTGAGTCCATGGGTGTTTATATTTATTTTCCCATGATGCTCTGAATCAGAAGAATGAATAGTTGTAATTGTTTTGACTCAGATTTGGATCTTGTTTTTGTTTCCTGACCTCTCGCTGCTCACCTGCCGGGCTTTTCCCCTCCCAAACAAATGGGCTGCACCTCTTCACTTTACCTGTTGCCTTGGCGACATGCAAATGTCCCCCGTGCTGCGGTCGGTGCCGCTCCTCGGCTCGGAGGACGCGGTCGGCGTGAACGTCTCTGACTGTGTTTCCTCTGTCTTGCAGCTCGATCTGGTCGCTGTGGAGCCATGAACCTGAGGGAGACCACGTCGAACCAGAAGGAGCTGCGTCCCAACAGATCTCTGTGTGAGTTATTGGACACTTATTGTCTTTGTCCATCACTGGGGGAGGACTCGCACTGATTTGATCTATTTGACATGTTAATTTAGAGGAAAACACCAGTTCAGCTGCAGCAAAGATGGTTAACGTAAAAGAAAAAGTGTTTCTTCAAACAACACCTGGGCCTGCTGCTAATTAATTAAGACTAAAGAGATAAAAACATAGAAAATATCAATTTACAACCACTTCATCAGATTATATAATAATAAGAAACATAATCTACACCGAAATAGGAAACAAACTAAGGACAGACTATAAAAACCCTCTGAGCCTCAAACTTCTCAGGATTTTAAAGCATCCTGGCAAACTGTTTTACTGTTTTACTGCCGTGTAAACTTCTCTGTCTGTGGAAAAAGGAAACTTCTGTTTTATTACAACCTGTTTGATCATTTTAAACGTAATGTGTGTTTGTTTATTTATCTTTTTGTTTCCCCATGTTGTCAGTCTGTGTGAACGCAGCATTAAATCAGGTTCTATATTCTGCATTTGTCAATAAATCTCCTGTTCAGACTCAAATCAACACTGAATGCATCAGCTGTTCCTCCTCTGAGCTTCTCTGTCGCCTCGCTGCTGCTCTGACGGCTTCCTTCATCACCACTACAGCCCCACACGAGGATTCATCCACGGCTGAAAATAGTCCTTGTTCCTCCTGTTTGATTGAAGCAGCTGTTCACTGGTTTAAACATGAATCTGTAGATGTGAGGAGTTCAGAAAGCTTTAGGTCTTCAGGAGGAATCGAAGGGCTCAGAGGTCACATGATGTCATCCACTTCATACGCTGATGTCGATTTGGCTCTGGTCAAACCTGAACATGAGATTTATTGACGATAAGAAAACACAGCAGACTTCTTCACGTGGAGCTTTGTGTCGCCTCCGTCTAAATGTTTCCTGCCTTGTGTCGTGTGTCCGTCAGCTAAACACACTCCTGCGCTGCTGACGCCAACAGGTGACGACTGTCAGGAGAAACAACGCTCGTCCTCGTCTTCATCCTCCTCATCCTCGTGGTCCTCAGTGGCTTCCTGTTTGTTGGGGCTGACGTGGAGCGCTGCTGTTTTTACAGGTTAACCCTTTCATGCATGAGTTATGATAACCTCAGTCAGGAAGTGTTTTTATTCATCTTTAGGCTGAAAAACAAGATTTTAACAAATTTTATAAAGATATTTTTACATGTCCAGTAGTTTAAATCTAGCTACTGATGCATGATGTACAATTCAGTGGACATGTGATTAGATTCCTCAGATGTTACTTGATGGCTCCATATGTTTCTTACCTGCAAAGGTTTCTTTTTCTAGAAGGTTTGAACAGAAGAAAATGAGCATCTTGGTGTTTCAGGCTGTCTGTCGGCCATCTTGGTTTCACTCTGAGTGGATGAGATGATGCAGCAGCTTCACTGTAGCGGCTGATGTGCAGCTGCACCATCAAAACTGATGCATATGCAAGAAAACAGCTTTTGAAGAGCTGCACACTGCAGTGACCCCTCTGCATGAAAGGGTTAAATTACTGAACCACTGAAGAATGTTTTCCAGATGTAGTTTGGCTGCGATGTGAACGTATAAAGAGTTAAAGGAGTCTTTCTAAAGTTATGAGGACGGTGACTTGGTGCCCCAAACCCTTCCCTCAAACTAAACCTTTACCTTAAGGTAAAGCCCTCTGAGCTCATGTCCTCACAAAGCTGGTGGAACACAGACGCCTATCCAAAGACACAACAAACCTCAGGACATAATCTACTCCGATTTCACTTCCTGTAGCAACAAGCCTCCAGTTCTCATTTAGTTTTCTGGTCTTTGTTTAGACTGCAGGTAAACCGGACGTGTTTCTCCAACCAGGTGGTTGCTGTGGTAACAACATCACAGCAGTCACCACTTTGACTTTGTAAAATCTGTCTGGATTTGTTAAAAGGGATTTTGGCCGTCGGTCTGAACAAAGCCGTCGTCTTTAGTGCTTCTGATCTCTCCTTTAATTATTGTTAATGATGGTAATATTGCCTCCTCAGCGTCCCGCCTCGTTCAGCTGACTCTCAGTGCCGCTGCAGCACTTTGGCCTCTGACCAGGAAAATGTTTTCCTCTTTATGGAGCACCGGACGCTCTGCAGGTCACCGCCGGATCTCTGCTTGTTTGTTCGAGTGAAGCTCTTCTGTCCGTCTGGCAGCATGTTTGTGTCGCAGCTCCGTGTTGGATTTCTCTCTTGTTCTTTCTTTCTTCTTCATCATGAGATGATTTGACCTCGGTGCTGCTCTTCTTCTTCTTCTTCTTCTTCTGTCTGTTTGACTCTCCAGTGAATTTGCATTTGATATTGACTCATGTAAATGATCACAGGATCCACGAGGGCAGTGGTTTATATCTCTGCATTTCATATACGGATGTTTGTGGTCTGATTTATCCACGCTGACGGGCAGGAAAGTTTAATTTGGGATGTTTTCTGTCGAATCCTCACTCAGATTTTAAAAACTTTTCATCATTCAAAAGCAGAATATTCTCCTTAAGATCCCAAATGTCAGTTTTTAATGCAAACTCAAGATAAAAATATGTTTTAAAAGGTGAGAGGAAACATTATTTTCTTTAAAAATAAACTCGAAAGAATTCCTATTGAGGCGAGACCAAGATGGCGGCTTTAGTCAAGAGTTGACGAGCTGTAACGCACATAAATTATTTTAAAGATATAGTTCTCAGGTTTGTGCTCAAAAAGCTGTGAAGCTTGTTAAGAGTTTACTCCTCTAATCAGGGCAGCGTGTCTGTTATTAATCTATTTTAACACCAAATTAACCACTGACTTTTCTGATAACTGAATAATTTTTGGTCATTTTGGAAGCAAACTCTGATGGTTGGAGCCTCTCAGGTGTCTGGATTCAGTGGTTTTCTTTGTCATGTATTGATTTTGACTGTTGGTCGATTAAAACGAGACGTGTGAGTGTATTTTAGAGCCCAGCGTGACGTCCTGCATGTGTGTGTGAAACCCAAACGCTTCATTACACACAATAAAACTCTTCTTTTTCCTTCTTGCTGACCTGCAGCCTCCTCAGCTGGTGATCGGCTTCAACTAATCATGTGATCATTTAACTGAATATTTAAGTGTGTGTGTTTAGGTAAAACAGCAGGTGATGTGTACATGTGGCTCAGTCGATGGAGGCGTCACATGACCAGCAGTTTCCTCCTGATTCGGCAAGTTTAAATTCTTCTGTTTTTCCTCTTTAGTTGGGTTTTTATCAGGGTGGTGATCTGAATCTGAATCTGAAGGCTGCAGGTGTATTTGACATTTTAACTTTGAGATGCTAAAGGTGTGAAAAAGACTAAAAAAAGAACATTTAAAACGTTAAAGTTTGAGAAGCCATGTTGTTTTCAGCAGCGTTTGACTCTGAGGTGATGAAAGGAGCTCAGTTTTGTTTCCTTTATTGTTGTTTTTAACCCGACGTGTTTTGTCTCCTGCAGGTCTCCTCTCCGCCTCGTCCTCGCTCTCCTTCCTCTCCTGCTCCTCTTCTTCAGTAGGTTTCATGTCGTCTCTGTGTGTCCTTCTAACATCGTCTTGTTCAGTGTTTGGTTGTTCGGTGGTACCAGCTGGTCTTTACTAATCCTGGTCCTAACTGCGAAGTCGGTCTTTGGACTTAAGGTCTTAAGTGTGTGTTTGTGTGAATCTGATACATCAGTGAATAACTTCTCTTTTTGCGACATCGATACAGACGATCAGAGGAAAAGAGAAGTTAATTTCATGGACGGTGAAAAATGACCAGAGTTTGTAAGACTGTCAGCAGCCCGACCAATAAGAGAAACATGAACGTGAGGCGCTGACTGAAGTCGTTAACGGGCTCCTATCGCTCTGCTGTCATCTGAATATCACTGTGATTCACTTTTTAGATAAATAAGCCATCGTGATGTGACTGTGGAAATGAACCTTGAATCTGACTTTGAGTCTGACACGGACCTTTTTCACTCCACTTTTCCTCTCAGGCCTCTGCTGGTTCGGCCCGACTGGTCTGCGGTCTGCTCTTCCGGCCATCACGGAGTGGAGGCCGGCGCTCTGTGGCGTCCCCGGTCTGTCCTTCCTCTACAGCCACACGTCCTCCCACAGCCGATCGGCAGAGAGCGCTGCGGAGGAGCCGTCGAGGGAACTGCAGCCCTACGAGGAGCCCATCTACAGTCGACCTGCCCCAGCTGAACCCCCGGCAGGAGAGGAGGTACTGAGCCCGCCCTGGTCCGGACGGATTTTAAAGGGACAGTCCGTATTATCTGAAGTGTTGTCTGAGATCCTTCTCTGCAGTAGATCTAAGACACCAGACTCCACTGACAAAAACAGTAATTTTCCCACGCAGAACACGGGAGTTCACTGTGCTGCTGCTGCTGCCTTGACCAGTTAGTTTGGATCCAAACTCATCATTTAAAACCCCAAAGTCACACAATCACCACAAACTAACATGTTAGTTCACTGATGGAGGCGGCAGTATCACAGAAAACTCCCATCTTCTGGGGGGTTAAGTTACTGTTTTTGTCAGTGGAGTCTGGTGGCTTTGATCTGCTGTAGGTAACACTGACTGGAGAAATACCTCCATACAACACCACTTAAATATCTGAACTAACCCTTTTAAAACAACAAAATAACACAATCAAATGGACTGAGGAGGTAAAGTCACGCTGCCAGATCAGTCTGAAAGGGTTCAGTCCGCCTCCTAAAGCTGCAGGTGGATTATTGAAGCCCAAACTGTAATTGAATTGATTTGTTTTGAATCCGTCTCCTTATTGATCGAAGTGTATAAAAGCTGTCTGACCTCTTTATAAATAAAAGGTTTATGATGCTCCACAGGACGGGTCTGATGAGTCTGCGAGGCTCGTTCGTCTGGAGCAGAGTCTGACGGCGCTGTGGGAGCACGTGGAGGCCGGAGGGCGGCGGGCGGAGCAGAGACACGGGGAGGTGCTCCGGCTGTACGCCGACCTCCAGCAGCAGCTGGTCTCCGCTCAGAGCGGCGACGGCGAAGAGCCCTGGCTGAGCGGCGTGCTGGACCAGAGGCTGGAGCAGCTCAGGACACGACTGGAGGAGGAGCGACAGGTGAGACGTCTGACTGAGACGGGGACCCCCCCTCTGGGGAGAACAATCAGTCCAAGATTAGAGAATCAGGGGCCACAGGAGAGGGAGGTGTCATCAACAAGTCGTAATATCACAAAAGGTTAAAGGTGTAGTTTTATGAGAATAAAGGTGGAATATTTAAAGTCATAACTTTATTCTTGTAATGTTACGACTTTGTTTTAAAGTCACTTTATGAGAAAGCTGTGATATTACTGAGAATCGTTTCAAGTAAAAATTCATATTACTAGATTTATTTATGTAAATTAAGTCGTTTTATAACGTGAAAATTTTAATATTTCAGGAAAAAGTCGTAACTTTACAAGAATTATTTTTTTATTTCTCAGATTTCAAGGACAATATTAGTTGTTATAAAGTTGTATTACAGGAAAAAAGTCATAGTATTAAATAAAATCGTAATTTTATGAGAATAAATTCGTCATGTTTCTAGTTGTTTTATCAGAATCGACATAATTTTATGTGAATAAAGTCGTAATATTTTGAATCATATTTCAAGAAAATGAATAATATAAGAATAATCATAATTTTATCAAAGTAAATTTGAAAAAGTGATTTACAGGAAAGTAAAAAGAATAAAGTTGTAATTCTGAGAAGAAAGTCAGAATATTTCGTAGTTGTAATCAGCTGAGGTGATCTACTGGACACTTTTACTAACAAACATGACTCAGGGTTGTTTAAAACACCAGAATTCTCCTTTAAACTATTTATCCTTCATTTATTAGCAGAAACATTATTCCTCATAACTAACTGGTATTGAACGTCGTCTGGACTTCACTTGTTAGTGTGTGTTTCCTCTGTGTGTGTGTGTGTCTGTAGACTCGGCAGCAGGACGTGTGGCGGCGGCAGCAGCGGAGCCGAGCGTCCCGTCTGGAGCGGCTGGAGCGGCGGCTGCAGACGCTGGCTGCCAGAACGGAGGTACGAGATCAGAGAAACACTTCTGACGTCGTTTCTGCTGCGTCTTCGTCTGATTTTTACTGTCGCTGCTGTTTTAACTGCTGTACAGGAGGTGCAGCAGAGACAAGAAGCCGCTGCAACAGTCTCACCTTCACCTGCGACGCTTCCAGTTGCTGTCAGGTAACCTTCATCCTCCTCATCCTCTGGTCCTTCTCCATTGTCAGATCAAAGCCACCAGACTCCATTGACAAAAATGGTAATTTTGCCCCTCAGAACACAAAGCGTTTGCAGGGCTGCCACTGTGTTGATCGATTAGGTTTTTATGTTGTTGTGTGACTTTGGGGTTTTTAATGGTTAGTTCAGATCCAACTTAACGTGTTAGTGCGTTGATGGAGGCAGCAGTAGCACAGCAAACTGCCATGTTCTGCATGGTTAAATGACTGTTTTTCTTAATGGAGTCTGGTGGCTTTGACCTCCTTTAGGTATATGAACAGCATAACTGTTGAACTCTCTTCCCTGTCTTCAGTCCTCACTGTGTGAACTGAGTATAGTTGTCTTGTAACTTCCTCCAGTGTTGGCGCGGACCGTCAGTCCCATGATGCCTTGCTGGAAGAGGTTGCGCGGTTGGAGGCGTCTCTGGAGGACGTCAGGCGGGACGTTGAGGGTCTGTCTGCGCATCGGGACGGCTGCCGACGACTCGACACAATCCAGCAGGCGGTGAGAGAGAAGACGCCCTCGTTAGCCACAAAGTAGAAAGAATAGAATATAATAGTCATTATTTAATGAGAATAAAGTTGTAATATTATGAAAAAAAGGGCTTTATTCTAAAAATTACAACTTTATTCCTGTAATATTGCAAATGATTCACATAAAATTCAGTCTGTTGTAGAAATATGACTTTACTTGAAATATGAATTAAGTCGAACCTTTATGAAAATAAAGACGTAATATTTAAAGTCATAATATTGTACGAAAATTTTAATATTTTAAGAAAACAGTTGTGATTTTATACCTATTTGTGGTCAGTAATATTTAAAGAGTCATTTCTAGACTCTAAACCTCTCCCTGTGTCCTCGGTCAGATTTCAGAGCAGGTTTCCGCTCAGGTCCGTGAGGAGGTTCGGACCCTGGTCTTCGGTAACCAGCTGGCGGTGGGCGGCGGGGCCCCCGGAGACGCCGCCGGCCTCCCGGAGTCGCTCCTCCAGTGGCTGTCGCAGCGCTACGTCAGCGGGGCCGACCTGCAGGCGTCGCTGGCCTCCCTGGAGCTCAGCATCCTGCAGAACGTCAGCCGGCAGCTGGAGCAGCGCCGCAGCGAGGAGGCGGTCAGAGAGGCCGTGCTGCACGCCGCCGGGGCTGCCGGGGCCGCCGTGACCCAGGAGGTGAGGGGAGGGGAGGCGGGGGACAGGAGGTCAGTTAGTGAGACTCCCAACTGTCTGTCATACTAGTGGAGAAGATTGGGGGACTGAGGACATGTTCGACCCTTCATACTTTGCTAAGAAGACGTTTCTAATACGGCTTTGAATTCACAGCCGAGTTATGAGGCCGTCTGGTTCATATCGTGTTCGGTTTTATCAGCGTCTCCCCGCTCGTCTCTTCCAGGACGTCCAGGAGATCGTGAAGAACGCTCTGCGCCTGTTCTCTCAGGACCGAACCGGCCTGGCCGACTACGCTCTGGAGTCTGGAGGTCAGAGATGAACCGCCCCGCTACGTTCACGCTAATGTGACTCTTGGTTCTTATTCTATATCTTTATTATAGTCGAACCGACAGCTGTTTGTCCTTCCTGCCTGTGGCTCTCAGCTGTGAGCTCATTGGTTCAGACTTTAAAAAACACTCAGTAATTAGTAACGGTAGTGAAATGTGTTCATTGGGGACTATTGTCAGCGGCGGATGAATCCACACGTGGTGCTCAAGTGGTGACCACCTACTGCACTAACGGGACCCTTTATTTCCCCCGTGTAAGAGGGCAGGCCTTATTGTCGAACCGTGTTTAGTGAATCACCAGCTTGAAGCAGGTCAGTGGTACCTGACAGGTGTGTGTCTGTGGGCGTCCTGCAGGGGGCAGCATCCTGAGCACTCGCTGCTCAGAGACGTACGAGACGAAGGCGGCTCTGCTCAGTCTGTTCGGAGTTCCTCTCTGGTACTTCTCTCAGTCCCCTCGAGCTGTGATCCAGGTAACACACACACACACCTGTGATCCAGGTAACACACACACACACACACACACACACCCCTGTGATCCAGGTAACACACACACACCTTCACACGTGCTGCACTACAGAGAAA
The DNA here is from genome assembly GCF_042242105.1 of Pempheris klunzingeri. NCBI lineage: Eukaryota > Metazoa > Chordata > Actinopteri > Acropomatiformes > Pempheridae > Pempheris > Pempheris klunzingeri. The sequence goes on from NC_092031.1 coordinate 947,523, forward strand.
AGTAAATATATTGAATTGATTGATTGACCTCCTGCAGCCGGACGTCCATCCTGGAAACTGTTGGGCCTTCAGAGGCTCCACAGGCTTCCTGGTGATCCGCCTCTCCATGAGGATCCTGCCCACCTCCTTCTCCCTGGAGCACATCCCCAGAGCTCTGGCACCCAGCGGGACGCTGCGCAGCGCCCCCCGGGACTTCAGCGTCTACGTAAGACGGAGACCTGCCAGAAACTAAACGTCCAAACAGCGTCTTTCTGTTGGATACTGAACAGTGTTTGTTTCAGGGTCTGGATGACGACGGTCTGGAGAGACAGAAGCTGCTGGGCAGCTTCACCTACGACGAGTATGGAGAAGCTCTGCAGACCTTCTCCGTCACTGTGAGTGGATAACACCTGCGCACAGGACACCTGTCCTCAGACCAGGGTTAGGGTTAACCCGTGATGATGTTTTCACCGCTGTTTGTTTCAGCAAATGGTGGAAAGAAAATGGACCACAGTGTTTAAATGACATGCTTTGACTCCTGGAGCCACACTAACAGTCTCCTCTTTAAGAAAAGGCAGTGAGGACTTAGAGTCTTAAATCTAATATTTTAAAAACATCTGCCAATACGCTGACGACACTCTACTTTCACGTCCCGTCTTCTCTTTGTCACGGACAGGTGGAGAACGACGGAGCCTTCCAGGTCATCGAGGTACAGGTGTTGTCCAACTGGGGCCACGAGGAGTACACCTGCATGTACCGCTTCAGAGTGCACGGGACGCCTGCAGAGGACTGAGGGCGCCGCAGAGACGACACCAGATCGTTTTAATACACAAACGGCATTGAGGCGCACATCAGCGAGTCTGTCCAATGAGGCTGCTAGCTGTTAGCTGCTGCTAGCTGTTAGCTGCTGCTAGCTGTGCTCTACAGAGACTATAAACTCACATTAACTTCCTTCCTTTTGGACCAAATGTGAGTGTCGTCTTTTTCCTGTGGAAAAAGGACACACCGACAGCTTCGATGTGATTTATAATTTTTTCTGTCAATTGTTAATATTTTTATATCAGTGTTGTTTTGTATATACTGCGTTAAAGGTCCTTTATGTTTTAGCCCATTTTTCTATTTATGGGGTTCATTACTGCAGTGATGCAGCTGTGAGTTTAATAATAAAGTTCTTATTTTTATCTCCGTGTGCTGAAACTGTTCTTGGTCGCTGCAGTCGACTGCTGGCGGTGATTTTAATGTAAATGAAGGGAAACAAAATTCAGTCTGGTCTCAATAGAATCACATTTTAAACCCCTCTCGCTGCCATTGTATTGTTTTTTGTTTTTAAACCTACAACGGCCCTAATTCACCGTCATGGAAGATAATGTGAAGCTTCAGTCGACAAATTTAACTAAATCTTTTCAGAATAAACTGTCCTCTGTGTTCCCTCATTGATCCGTGATGGAGGCACGGTAACAAAAAGACTTTGACACTAAAACTGATTAACTCTGTAGTCATCTTTGCAAAGAGCACCTCTACACCTCCATTAAAACGGCCCGAGGAGAAGATCTCTTCACAGCACGGCGAACAACTACAAGCAAAAACAAGAAGGCAAATGTAAATGGGAACTCAACTCTCAAATACATCTGTTCAAACAGAAGTCAGTGTTGATCACCAGAGTTCAGAAGGTCCCTGAACGCACCAGCTGGTTTCCAAAGTGTCTGCTGATGTAACTTTAAATAATAACTCAGAGGAAACTTTATTTCTGTCTTCAGGTTAATGGAAGACTTTTTGTTTCTGTTTTTTACATAAAATATTTTTGTGATTTCAGTCTGGACATAAAGAGTGAATGTTTTTTTCTGAAGAGGATATTTACTGACAGATTGTCTAGAAAACTTTACTTTGAGAAGAGTTTACAGTTCTGTCTGTTTGGATTGTTTTGAGATGTCTTTCATAATTCTCTCATTACTTTGAGATATAAATCTGTCAGATAATAATAATAATATCCTGTGTTCACCAGCAGGGGGCAGCAGCGGCTTCCTGGTTGTTGGCCTCCATCATGAAGAGGAGCAGCAGTAGATGAAGCCACCCTCTCTGTTGGTCTCCCCCCCCGTATCGTTACCTCTGGTCCGTGCAGCGTCCCTCCGTCCTCCGGACTCACCTGCTGCCTCCTCCCCGGTGCCCTGCTGCTGGAGGCTGATGGAGGTGGGTGGAGGTGTTGGTTGTGGCCAAACCATGTCTAGCACAGAAGTCCAATAGCAAAGCACCACTCTGGATCAGATCAAGCAGGCCGTTCCTCCCTCCAGGTTTCTCCATCATTGCCCATGTGAGTGTTGAAGTCTCTTAGTAGAACTATGGAGTCCCCAGATGGAAGGATCCCATCCAGAGCCTCCAAGAAGTCAGAGCCTCCCCCCCAGCAACCTGTAGTCACATAGAGGCGACCCTCTTGTTCACCGGGAAGAACTCCAACGTAGCGGTGCTCAGCCGGGGACACGTGAGTATCCACACACCTACCTGGCACCTCTCACCCTGGGCTCCCCTCCCAGGTCTGGCTCCAGAAGGAGGCCCCGGAATCCCTAACCCGGGCGGGGGAACGTTGTTCTGTGGGTTCCGCTTCATACATGGTTTTTTTGAACCACTTTTAGTCTGGCCCTGTTTTGTACATGAGTTTAAATGAACACAGCTCTTTCAGGGTGTTTGTGGTTGTTGTGGTTCCTGTTCTGTTACCAGGAGTCAGTCTACGCTCTCTCTCCGGATGCTTCAGGCCAGCTGGATGTCTTTGGACATGATGGTGACCCATCACAGGTCGGTGTCCTCGAACAGACCTTCTTTATGTTGGTATCTTTTTCAGTTCCAGTAAAACTCATTCAGACTTATTTCAATGACTTTTCTATGTCTGGAGAGTCTATATTTAATCAGTCTGCTAAAATTACACATGACCACCAGTTACACTTTGAAAAATAACTTAACTAATGCTGGAAATGACTAAATCTTTCTTTCACTTCCAGAAATCAGCTACCTGGATATTCTTAATGATGCTGAAAGGCCTCTGTTTAGTTTGCTGCTCTGACTCCTCGGCTCCTCGTCCTCTCCGCCATCATGCAGCCGGCTACAGTGAGAGCAGCTGTTTGTACATGAACCACTATTGTTAGGTTCTTATATTGGCAGCTCAAGAACTCAACAGAGGTTTTCAGTCTGGTCTCACAAGCAGTTTATTCTGGTCACAGGTCACAGGTAAAGTACTCGCAGCGTTTGGCTCATGACGGACCCCGAGGGGCCGGTCAGAGGAGCCCCCTCTGGTGTGTCCTGTCCTGTCTCTGTTCTGTTTCCAGACATCTCATGTTTAAATGCTTGTTGGATATCATAAAGTACGTAACCATTTCTGATTAACTGTTTAGGTTGGTGCGTCACAGACAGCAGGTTCCTGTAGTGATGTTATGGTAATCTAACAGTTGGATGTTGGTTGCAAGGCGTGTATCTATAATCTAACTTCAGAATATGTTTTGCACAACAAAAGCACTACAATCAAGGTCTGTCTGGTACATTCTGGAGGTCAGATTGACATATTCTGTTCACTCTCATGAGGAGAGAGTAACTTTATTAGGCCTGAAACCTTCTATGGTCATATTAGATTCTAACTCAACACTATGCTGTAACAGGAGTTAAGTTACAGTTTAATTTCCATATTCACTACTTTACTATCAGTCTCATCATCTGTTCCTCACCTGCTGATTGGCTCCTCTCTCTCTCCTCCCTCCATTGACCTCTCTTTGTCTACTCAGCCTGCCCAACTTCTATATAATCTGTCCGGATCACTGGGATAAAGTAGTGTTTTGGCTGGAGGGATCCACTGCTGATTGGGTCCTCTCTCTCTATCTACTCAGCCAACTCACTGCAGCTCATCCTTCATAGACAGGAAGAACCTTTGAACGACATTTTCACTGTTTTATCTCCCTGTTTTCGGACTTCTGGAAGTCATCTCTGTTGATCGAAGTGTAAGTCAAAGTTCTTCTGTTCCTGTTACAGCTTCTGATGTAGTTTCCACAGATGTAAAGAGAGATTAGAGTTGTAGCCAACTTCCTGGAAAAGAAACACAGTCTACCTGTTCAGACCTGTACACTATGTGTGATCAGAATATCTTCACAGTTTTTACAACCAGCATGTCTTGTTAAAAATTGTATAACCTGTTGGTTCCTATGGAACCTGGTCCTGGTCCTGCTGATGTTGTTGAATTAGAATCTAATATGACCATAGAATGTTTCAGGCCTTCTCAAATAAAGTTACTCTCTCCTCATGAGAGTGAACAGAATATGTCAGTCTGACCTCCAGAATGGACCAGACAGACCTTGATTGTAGTGCTTTTGTTGTGCAAAACATATTCTGAAGTTTGATTATAGATACACGCCTTGTAACCAACATCCAACTGTTAGATTACCATAACATCACTACAGGAACGTGCTATCTGTGACGCACGAACCTAAACAGTTAATCAGAAATGGTTACGTACTTTATGATATCCAACAAGCATTTAAACATGAGATGTTTGGGAACAGAACAGGACAGGACACACCAGAGGGACACACACACCAGAGGGGGCTCCTCTGACCGGCCCCTCAGGGTCCGATCATGAGTCCAGCGCTGCGAGTACTTTACCTGTGACCAGAATAAACTGCTTGTGAGACCAGACTGAAAACCTCCGTTGAGTTCTTGAGCTGCCAATATAAGAACCGGACGAAAAAGTTTCTAACAATGTGGTTCTCTGGTTCCTGTGGATCCTGGTCCCGGTTCTGCTGATGTGGTTCTCTGGTTCCTGTGGATCCTGGTCCTGGTCTGATGTGGTTCTCCATCAGCCAATGGATGTGCGTCTGTCCAGGCTACAGCCTGTCCGTCCTTGGGAGCTGGATCTCTCCTTCACTGTGGTGCTCCCGGAGGTTTCTCTTTTCCCACTGGGTGTTTTGAGTTTTTCCTTCCCAAAGAAGGAGGGTCATAAAGGGCAGGTGATGCCTCGGACTGATCCACCGGACTGATCCATTGGCCTCATCGACTGCTGGACTCTTTATTAGATTGTTTGTTCGCTTACACTTGTTTATTCAGTGAACTCTGTAGAGCACTATGAGACACTCTGCTGTGATATTGGGCTATACAAATACATTGAATGAATGAATGAATAATTTATCGGAAATTATGTCTCAACGTTGTTTTCTCATCCCGTCAGTTTGAGCAGGACTTTGTTTGATTCATATTTATGTGGTCCATAAGAGGTTAACACCAGTGGTGCAGTAGTAGATAGTAGATTGTGTTCACTGTATTTTCTGGAGTCTTGTAGATGATGTTGCTGCTCTGATAGTTTGGTGTCACATTTTTCCTTCTGATTTCAGCAGGGAGCCACGATGGGGTCAGTGGAGCTTTACAGAGTTCTGCAAGATTTAAGAGACGATGAATTCAAGGTATTCCTGTGGTTTCTGACGAGGTCTGATGTCCTGGATGAGTACGAGCCCATCAACGAGCGCCAACTGTTGAGGGAAAATGTATGGGACACGGTGGATCTGATGGTGAAGGCCTACACACTTGATGGAGCTCTGAAGGTGACCAAGAATATTTTAGAGAAGATGAACAGGAAGGATCTGGTGCAGAAGCTGCCAGGCACCAGTTCAGAACCAGCAGGTCAGTCACACATCTGATTTTACACTACTCACAAAAAGTTAGGGATATTCGGCTTTCAGGATGAACCACCACCAATACATTTCCTGCTTCAGTTAGAATTGGTATTTAAACAGTCCTCCTCATCCTGCTGTTCACATTCTGACATCATGAGACCAAGACGACACCTAACAGTTGATCAGCAGCACCTCAACACTGGAGGCTTCAAACAGGAAGTCCTCAGACGGAGGTGTTCACTGAGCTTAGAGGGTCACAGAGTGTCATCAGGAGGTTGGAACAGTGATACAGAGACTGGAAGAGTCACAGAAAGGAGAGGAGTGGACGTCCTTTGGCCACGTCCCAATTTTACGTTTACCCTCGTTTACCCTCCACTGTTGTTAGATTTTCTTTCAATAAATTGTTTAAGATGAAGAAACTACCAGTGCATGCTTCTACTTAAATGTCCTACTTTCATGATATAATATCACTGTAGCATTCACTTTTTACATTTTCCATAAATTTCACCTGAAAGTCGAATATCCCTAACTTTTAGTGAACCCTGTATTTGTATTTTCAGTCAGAATTGAAAATATAACAAATGTAATATGCAATCCGCATTAAGGTGGAGATGAGAGACGAAGCTCCAGCAGCCACAACGTCCAGCAACCTTTGGGCTCCACATCCCAGACAGGAAGCTCCCACCCTCCAGGAGCGGCATTGTGAGGGATAGAAGGGAGGCGCTACGGAAGCCCAGGAGGTAAGGAAAGGCAAAGTGCGGTGGGGGCACCAAGATGGCGAGAGCTGGCTCTGAGCGTGTCCACCGCTGATTTGCTCCTCTCTCTGTCGCGTTATCTCATCTGACCAATCAGGGCTCATCTCATTCATCAGATCATACCCTACGTAGAACATAGGGAAGTGCGGCATCAGCAACACGTTTTATCTCCCTGTTTTCGGACTTCTGGAAATCGTCTCTGTTGATCGAAGTGTAAAGTTCTTCTGTTCCTGTTACAGCTTCCGATTTAGTTTCCACAGATGTAAAGAGAGATTAGAGTTGTAGCAAACTTCCTGGAAAAGAAACACGGTCTACCTGTTCAGATCGGTAAACTATCTGTGATCAGATTATCTGTCACACACAGTTAAGCAAATCAGCGACAGTTGTTTCAACCAGCATGTCTTGTTGACACGTGTATGATTCATGGGGAAATTATGAAATGAGTCTCACCGTTGATTTCTCATCCCGTCGGGAGCAGGACTTTGTTTACGGTCCATAAGAGGTTAACACCAGTGGTGCAGTAGTAGATAGTACATTGTGTTCACTGTATTTTCTGGAGTCTTGTAGATGATGTTATTTGTAATTAGTAGGAGACTTTAATGTGTAATGATGGTTTGAACTGAGCAACTAGCTTGTGTCGGCCGATCAGAGCTTCTGTTGCTGCTCTGATAGTTTTGTGTCACATTTTTCCTTCTGATTTCAGCAGGGAGCCACGATGGGGTCAGTGGTGCTTTACAGAGTTCTGCAGGATTTAAGAGACGATGAATTCAAGGATTTCCAGTGGTATCTGACGAAGCCTGAGGTCATGGGCGGCTACAAGCCCATCAAAGAGTGCCAGTTGGAGAAAGCAGAGAGGCGGGACACAGTGGATCTGATGGTGCAGACATTCACACCTGAAGGAGCTCTGAAGGTGACCAAGAAGGTTTTAGAGGAGATGAACAGGAACGATCTGGTGCAGAAGCTGCCAGGCACCAGTTCAGAACCAGCAGGTCAGTCACACATCTGATTAGGGCCCGAGCACCAAGCGGTGTATTTTAAAGGTCTCTCAAATGGGTGTGGCAAAATGACTCCTTAGCGCCCCCTAATTTCAAGCCCCGGAACTGCGTTTTGTGCATGTGTACATTGATCTGATCCACTTCAAACTTGGTCAGCTGGTAGAAAAGACATGAGTGCAATTTCTGGAAAAATTGTGATGTGAATGCTGTCTGCTGACGTAACACTGGTCCACATGACATAACATGTAACATGCCAATACCGGTCGTGATCTTTTCACCCAATCTTTATTTCACACACACACAAACCCCAAACCACCAAAAAGGTAAACAAAAAGGGACTGGAGACCCCGGCCAAAAGGAACAAAAGAAGGGAAAGGCCAGGCCAACCCTGCAGCGGATCGTCGCTCCTGACGCCTCCCCCTAACCTAATAAAGACATAAAAAACTAGAGTAAACAAAAGACGAATAACGTAACTACCGGCGATCTCCAACCCAAACTAACAAAACAAACTAAAACAAAATCCCAGCCTCCAAACGGGCCTGGAACTAAAAGGGTGTGGAGAAAGGAGAACTCAAAATGGAGGAGGAAAAAGACCCTTCTCTCTACCTGTATCAGGTAACGTCACAGGCATGTCACTATGCGTCTGTGTGTCTCTGTGTGTCCTCTCCCTCTTACCCCCCCCTCCTCCTCTCTACCTGAGTGGTGATACACCTCAGGTGCGCACTCAGGCAGAGGAAGGCAGGAGACAGAGCTGACACAGAGAGAGAGAGAGAGAGAGAGAGAGAGGCACCCTGCGGCACGTAACAATTACCATTTCACAATTAAACAAACAAACTTGACACCACGCCACGGTCTAAAACGATTTGCCTCTTCAGCCACACCTGTTTGCCTCTTCAGCCTCTCCTTGTTCGGCCTGTGAGTTTAGGTGGACGGCCGTGTCTGGCTAGGTTTGCAGTTGTGTGTCGTATCTTCTCTGATGATGATGATGTGCAGTTGATGAAAGGAAACTTCCGCTGACAATGACTTAGTGAATAAAATAGGTTTATTGCAAAAAGGTCAGTTGTCTAACAGGCACCATGGAGGCCTGGGAAGACGTTCAGCCAATTCTAGGAACAGACAGTGTAACCCTCAGCCGAATCTGCTGTCTCTCTGTCCTCGTCTTCCTCGAGCCACCTCTCTGGTCACTTCTTTATACCCCCTTTGACCATACATCCCAACATCTGGTTTTCATCCATATAACAGATCTATTCTTTGTTTTAGGGGTACAAGGATATATTAGAAGGACACCATCCCCCAGTATCTAGTAAGGGGGAGCAAAGGTCAGATCTGCACTGCCCAGGTCAGGCAATTCCCAGTCTCTCTGTCTCCAGATAATCGATCACAGATCCAAAACAGAGAAACACTGACCACTACCAACATCATATGCCCTAAAGGCACATACCAAACACTACATTCATATTTATACTCACTAAAGGCACATATCAGACACTACATGTGCCATACAATTTCCATTTCCGGATGATGGATTGAACAGTGCTCCGTGAGATGTTCAAAGCTTGGGAAATCTTTTTATAGCCTAACCCTGCTTTAAACTTCTCCACAACTTTATCCCTGACCTGTCTGGTCAGGTTCCTGTAGATCCTGTGGATCCTGGTCCTGGTCCGACCTTTTTCTGTCGTTGAGGATGAAGGGTTCAAAAATGTCATTAAAATCCTGGACCCATCATACTCCATTCCAAGCCGCAAAACTGTAAAGGCAATGGTGGAAGCAAGGTACACTGTAACCAAAGAGAAGGCCTTGGCAGAAATGAAACAGACTTCAGCTGTTAGTTTGACTGCTGACATGTGGACATCAGTCAACATGGATGCATACCTTGGTGTCACTTGCCATTATGTGTCAGACAGCCTAGATGTGGCTACTGTGCTTTTAGGGGTGCAGTATTTTCCATTGACCCACACAGCAGCTAATATTTCAGATGCAATTGCAAATTTGATGACAGAGTGGGGAATCAGTGAAAAGGTCTGTGGGATGGTTACTGATGGAGCTCACAATATTGTGGCAAGTGTTACGCAGTTAAATGTTAGACATGTTTATTGCTTTGCCCACATGCTGAATCTCATTGTCAAAAAATCACTCTGTCAGACTTCTGAGCTGGAAAACATGCGCAGCAGGGCCCGCACAATAGTGGCACACTTCAAGTCCAGTTCAAAAGCAAAGGAAAAGTTGTGCTCTATTCAAGCTAATATGGGCATGCCCCAAAAAAAGCTTGTTCAAGAGGTGGAAACCAGATGGAACAGCACTTATGCCATGCTCCATAGGCTTTATGAGCAGAGAGAACCTTTAGGGGCAGCCCTGGCATCACTTAGCACTGACATAGTGCCTTTCACTGCTGATGACTATGCAGCAATCAACCAGTGCCTGACAGTTTTAAGGCCATTCTATCAGGCAACTGTTGAGCTTTCTGAGGAAAGGAGAGTGTCGGGGTCAAAGGCAATTCCTATAGCCAAAATGCTGAGACATGTAATTTCTGCCGAATGTGCCCAAATGGCTCCTTGTATTGGTGCCATGCTTGCCAACCATTTGAAAACAAATTTGAATGAAAAATTCAGTGGCTTGGAAAAGGTGAACTCCCTGTCTGTGGCCACCATCTTGGATCCACGGTTTAAACAGGCTGGCTTTACTAATCAAAGCAATGCTCAGGCTGCTGTAGAAAGGCTGACACGAGAGTGTGCCAGTCGTATTGATGGGTCGGCAGAAGATGTTTCACTGGAGACTGCAACAACATCTGCCAGTGCTGGTGAAGAAAATTACAACTTGTGGGCTTTACTGGACAACTATGTAGAGTGTCAGCACCACACCAGCAGTGTATCTGCCAGCGCTGCAGTGGAGATCCAGAGGTATGCATGTTGATTACTGTTGACACATCAGTTGTTTTATTCAGTCATTCATTGTCTTACTGTCTGTGTCATAGATATTTGAAAGAACAAATTCTGACAAGAGCAGAGGATCCCCTGAAGTACTGGGTGGCACGAAAGACTTTATATCCTACGCTGTGGAAACTTGCATGCAAGTATCTGTGCATCCCAGCATCATCTGTTCCCTGTGAAAGGATATTTTCCAAAGCTGGGGAGCTGGTCAGCCAGAAGAGGAGCCGACTGAAGCCTGCGACAGTAGAAAAAATTATATTTCTCAATAAAAACCTGTGAAGACAAATAACTTGTGTGCTTCTGTGAATAATCATTCCAAATGAACCATACAAGTCCCCAAATGACAAACCATTATCTTTAAAGGTTTTCCTTAAAAACACTTCACACACAAAAAATTCTGAATTCAAACACCATGATCATTAGGAAGGATCTCTAATCCTGTTAGGGACTTTTAGTACAGTTACTAAATAAAGCTCAACGTTTTAATAAACCCTTAACCAACATTTAACCCTTAATATAATTTGCATTTATTCTTTGGGTTCATCTGAAATGTGTTTTAGAGTATGAGGGAGAGCATCTGCATATGTTATTGTAATGATGATATAATCATTATTTGGTTTGAATGAACAAAACACTTGAATGACCACACAGACTTTTCTGAACTTTTATTGCCGTCATGGGATTGAAACAGTGCTTCAGTCGTGCTCTTCAGAGGTTGCTATGACTACAGTTGTCCTCCAGATGTCACCGTCACTGAAGTCTTGAAGCTTTGAAGCTTTTTCGGCACAATTGTCAGGAAGCCTCAGCGCTTCATGAGGCTTCACTTGCCCACCACTAGTAATTAGGTACTTTAATTACTTTACTTAGTTACTTTTCAAAAACATGATGCACAACCTGAATACACTATAAAACAACAGACCTTTCAGCCTAATTCTATTCTTTCTGCATATTCTGTTATAGAAAACTGAATCAAATGAAACTGTCTTTTTTACAACTTGTTTTATCAGTTTCACTCTTTTAACTTTATGCACATTACATCTGTTAACCTTTCCTGCTTTAGTCTCCCGACCGTGGTTGGGGGACACAGGGGAGATCAGTCATCTCCAGGGCCGAAGGCAGCTTTTCCTCCGGGGTTAACTCCCGTGGACTTCACGCTTGTTAACGGTAGTAGTGACACAGAAAGAACAGGCCGTTTTGCTGCTGAAGAGTTGGGGCTTTATTGGCTATCTGCACTGTAACATAAACGTTAAACTCGCTACCTGCCCCGGTCGCCATACCTGTCTCTCTCTTGCGTTTCAGGTACACCCTCTCTGTCTGCTCCGCGGACTCATTCACACAGGCACGCGCCTCCGCTGCGCGCACGCACTCACTCACATTCACGCACTGAGCTGCCTGGTCTACACACACTGGAGCTAGACACATCCCACATTACATCACTACGTCATCACTGTCACACACAGTTAAGCAAATCAGCGACAGTTGTTTCAACCAGCATGTCTTGTTGACATGTGTATGATTCATGGGGTAATTATAAAATGAGTCTCACCGTTGATTTCTCATCCAGTCAGGAGCAGGACTTTGTTTGCGGTCCATAAGAGGATAACACCAGTGGTGCAGTAGTAGATAGTACATTGTGTTCACTGTATTTTCTGGAGTCTTGTAGATGATGTTATTTGTAATTAGTAGGAGACTTTAATGTGTAATGATGGTTTGAACTGAGCAACTAGCTTGTGTTGGCCGATCAGAGCTTCTGTTGCTGCTCTGATAGTTTGGTGTCACATTTTTCCTTCTGATTTCAGCAGGGAGCCACGATGTGGTCAGTGGTGCTTTACAGAGTTCTGCAGGATTTAAGAGACGATGAATTCAAGGATTTCCAGTGGTATCTGACGAAGCCTGAGGTCATGGGCGGCTACAAGCCCATCAAAAAGTGCCAGTTGGAGAAAGCAGAGAGGCGGGACACAGTGGATCTGATGGTGCAGACATTCACACCTGAAGGAGCTCTGAAGGTGACCAAGAAGATTTTAGAGGAGATGAACAGGAACGATCTGGTGCAGAAGCTGCCAGGCACAAGTTCACAACCAGCAGGTCAGTCACACATCTGATTAGGGCCCGAGCACCAAGCGGTGTATTTTAAAGGTCTCTCAAATAGGTGTGGCAAAATGACTCCTTAGCGCCCCCTAATTTCAAGCCCCGGAACTGCGTTTTGTGCATGTGTACATTGATCTGATCCACTTCAAACTTGGTCAGCTGGTAGAAAAGACATGAGTGCAATTTCTGGAAAAATTGTGATGTGAATGCTGACGTAACACTGGTCCACATGACATAACATGTAACATGCCAATACCGGTCGTGATCTTTTCACCCAATCTTTATTTCACACACACACAAACCCCAAACCACCAAAAAGGTAAACAAAAAGGGACTGGAGACCCCGGCCAAAAGGAACAAAAGAAGGGAAAGGCCAGGCCAACCCTGCAGCGGATCGTCGCTCCTGACGCCTCCCCCTAACCTAATAAAGACATAAAAAACTAGAGTAAACAAAAGACGAATAACGTAACTACCGGCGATCTCCAACCCAAACTAACAAAACAAACTAAAACAAAATCCCAGCCTCCAAACGGGCCTGGAACTAAAAGGGTGTGGAGAAAGGAGAACTCAAAATGGAGGAGGAAAAAGACCCTTCTCTCTACCTGTATCAGGTAACGTCACAGGCATGTCACTATGCGTCTGTGTGTCTCTGTGTGTCCTCTCCCTCTTACCCCCCCCTCCCCCTCTCTACCTGAGTGGTGATACACCTCAGGTGCGCACTCAGGCAGAGGAGAGAGAGAGAGTGAGAGAGAGAGAGAAGCACCCTGCGGCATGTAACAATTACCATTTCACAATTAAACAAACAAACTTGACACCACGCCACGGTCTAAAATGATTTGCCACTTCAGCCACACCTGGCTGATTATATGCCCTCTCACAAGCAGGGATGCCCTCAGCGTTGGGAAGCTCACAGCAAAACAAACAAAGGAATCCAATGTAATACAAATTAAACACATGAACACACACCAGAGCACCTTCTTCCACATGACTTCTGGCAAACTGCAAACGGGACTTCTTATGGTTTTCTTTTAACAATGGCTTTCTTCTTGCCACTCTTCCATAAAGGCCAGAATTGTGCAGTGCAGACTAATAGTTGTCCTGTGGACAGATTCCCCCACCTGAGCTGTGGATCTCTGCAGTTGGTCCAGAGTCACCACGGGCCTCTTGGCTGCATCTCTGATCGGTGCTCTCCTTGTTCGGCCTGTAAGTTTAGGTGGACGGCCGTGTCTGGCTAGGTTTGCAGTTGTGCCATACAATTTCCATTTCTGGATGATGGATTGAACAGTGCTCCGTGAGATGTTCAGAGCTTGGGAAATCTTTTTATAGCCTAACCCTGCTTTAAACTTCTCCACAACTTTATCCCTGACCTGTCTGGTCAGGTACCTGTAGATCCTGTGGATCCTGGTCCTGGCCCCGCTGATGTGGTTCTCCACCAGCCAATGGATGTGCGTCTGTCCAAGGCTACAGCCTGTCCGTCCTTGGGAGCTGGATCTCTCCTTCACTGTGGTGCTCCCGGAGGTTTCTCTTTTCCCACTGGGTTTTTTGAGTTTTTCCTTCCCGAAGAAGGAGGGTCATAAAGGGCAGGTGATGCCTCGGACTGATCCATCGGACTGATCCATTGGCCTCATCGACTGCTGGACTCTTTATTAGATTGTTTGTTCGCTTACACTTGTTTATTTCAGTGAACTTTGTAAAGCACTGTGAGACACTCTGTTGTCATATTGGGCTATACAAATACATTGAATTGAATTGAATTGAATTGAATTGGTGTGTTCCTTGGACATTATGATGCTGTTTGCTCCCCAATATTCTCTTAACAAACCTCTGAGGCCGTCACAGAACAGCTGTATTTGTACTGAGATTAGATTACACACAGGTGGACTCTCTTTAGTCATTAGGTCTACATTCGATCATTCAGCAATCATCAGGCAACTTCTGAAGGCAATTGGCTGCACTCAGAGAAACGGGGGCTGAATACTTTTGCAAGCCACTGTGGCCTGTTGGTAGAGACTGATGTGTCAGATCCAGTAAGGACGTGTTAATTAGGGGCAGGACCTCCTTAAGGAGTCCAGTAGGAACGGGGTCTAGGAGACATGTTGACGATCTAGATGAGGAGATTATTGAGGCCAATTCAGCAAGATCAATTGCAGAAAAACAGTCCGAGTACATTGTGCATTTGATGTATACATTGTGACTGTGGGTGAAACGCTGTGGCCGTGAGAGCGAGTTAAAGGCAAAAGTTTCCAATCACTCCTATCACCCACTCTAGCCCTGAATATTCCACCACATACACACATGTGAAATGTGAAAAAGGAGGATAAAACTTTTTATTTTCAAAAGGTTGAATGATGGACTGATGGAAGACAAGATGGTGAACGTTTTAAAGCTTCAATGGGGTTTCTAGCTAAAAGTATGAAGGAGCTATAAGGGCTTAAAGTTGGTTGAAGAAATGGAAATTTGTGCTGTGACAGTCTGAACTACACTCACTGCGCCACCTGGTGGAAACAGGAAGTAACACCAATAATCATTTGATTTGCATGAAATTTTCAGTGTAGTCAACACGTCATATACTGCAGTGCTTCTCAATTATTCCCCCCCCCCCCCCCCCCCCCCGCGACTATAAATAGTATAATTTGCCTATAAGATTGTTCTAAGTACACCTCTGCATAACACTGTGTCCTTGTTAACATTAAAGAAAACAGTGTCTGTGTGAAAACACAGTGTGTCTGTCTGTCTTTCAGGAGCAGCAGGAGGAGAAGTGAAGGATGAGGAGACTTGTACAAGAGGAGAGGAGGAGCAGGAGAACACAGCTGGTCCATTCAGAGAACCAGCTGTGTTCAAACCCCCGGTTCCCCCCACCAACATGCCCGCTGCGGCTACCACATCCAGTTCCACCGGGCGAAACTTGGAGGGCCCCTCTCCTGCTAAACAGGTGAAAATAGACTTGAGAGCGACAGGACTTAGTGATGTAATGTGCATAAAGTTAAAAGAGTGAAACTGATAAAACAAGTTTTAAAAAAGACAGTTTCATTTGATTCAGTTTTCTATAACAGAATATGCAGAAAGAATAGAATTAGGCTGAAAGGTCTGTTGTTTTATAGTGTATTCAGGTTGTGCATCATGTTTTTGAAAAGTAACTAAGTAAAGTAATTAAAGTACCTAATTACTTTTAAAAGTAAGTAATCAGTAAAGTAACTGGATTACTTTCTTGGAGAAGTAATCAGTAACTTATTACTATTTCCAAGTAACTTGACCAACACTGGTGCTAACACAGAGAGCCTGCCGAGGTGCCACTCAAAGAGACGTCACTGTTGTTAAACAGACGTCACTTTGAGCGCCACAACAGATCACTGAAGACGTAGATGTGTAATATGTGTGGGTAAAGTTCAAAGTGACGGCTATATGACAGTTTTAAAAGAAGTGAAGAGAGAAAAGTCCGACTGATTCCAAGAACTGGCTCTCTTAAAAAAAAAGCCCATCATCCCACACTAAGAACCTGTGTCTTGTACATGAGTTTGAATGAACGCAGCTCTTTCAGGGTGTTTGTGGCTCTTAAAAGAGTCTTTGTGGTTCCTGTTGTGTTACCAGGAGTCAGTCTACGCTCTCTCTCCGGATGTTCTCCGAGGTAAAATCCCTGTTTTAGTGAATGGAGTCTGGTGTGTGTGCAGAGAGCGATAGAACGGCTACTCACCAAATATTACAAGACCATCAGTAACACAGACGGCCAAACTGCTCTGGATCTGGCAGAGCCGTCCACCAAAGCAGTGCTGACAGGTGAGCAGCACCATGTGACCTCCGCCTGGTGAACACAGAAAAGAGGAACTTCTTAAAAGTGCAACTTTTTGGGGTTCAAAAATGACTGGTAGGTAGTAAAAGTGTTGGAACTGGTCCAGGATCCTTTTGGTTTAACCACAAACAGCCGTTCTATCGCTCTCTGCACACACACCAGACTACATTCACTAAAACAGGGATTTTAGAGAACAGGACACAGGAGCTGCTCCATTATTACAATTTTCAAATTAAATATTTTGAAACCAAAGAGACAGAAATCAAAAATCTTATCTGTGAGCAGTGTTGGTCAAGTTACTTGGAAATAGTAATAAGTTACTGATTACTGATTACTTCTCCAAGAAAGTAATCCAGTTACTTTACTGATTACTTACTTTTAAAAGTAATTAGTAGTGATGGGCAAATGATACCGAGGCTTTGGAGCTTGTGTCACTCTTCCTGAAGCGGAGTGATTCGAAGCGCTGTGTAGGAGCTTGTATCAAAACACCAGTGTCACTGTTTCGCTTCGCGCTTCATTGCTTCAGAATGTTTCGAAGCTTTTCATTGGCTCATGGTCTTTCAGTGTGTGTCATTGGCTCATGGTTTCAATGCATTCTGAGCCAATGACAGCTTGACAGGTTTGACAGATTTGAGTGGTTTGGTGCCGTACCAGCTATATAAGATGCATCATTATGCTTCAAAATGGGGTTCTAAAGTTTGGGATCATTTTGATCTCATACCACCAAATAAGGTATAATGCAGTTTATGGCATACATTTTATGTTTCCATAATTGAATTGTATTTTTAATTTTTAAATGGGTCTAAAAATTACAATTGCTTGTAGGTGCGGTGTTTGCTGTGCACACAAGAGTTGTCTTACAGCAACAACACATCATCTATGCTGAGACACTTGCGTGACAATCATACCCAGCAAACCAGTGACCCTGTCAACACTGGAAATCCTGACAGTAAGCTAAATATATATGTATTTATTCTGTATATATGTATGTGTGTGTGTCTATTTATTGTAGATGTTGTGTATCATATTCATACAGCAACCTTTCTCCCACACAGTGTCCAGAAAACAGAAGCTGGATGAGGCCTTGGTGGACATGATAGTTAAAGATGGTCAGCCTTTTTCTGTCGTTAAGGATGAAGGGTTCAAAAATTTCCTTAAAATCCTGGACCCATCATACTCCATTCCAAGCCGCAAAACTGTAAAGGCAATGGTGGAAGCAAGGTACACTGTAACCAAAGAGAAGGCCTTGGCAGAAATGAAACAGACTTCAGCTGTTAGTTTGACTGCTGACATGTGGACATCAGTCAACATGGATGCATACCTTGGTGTCACTTGCCATTATGTGTCAGACAGCCTAGATGTGGCTACTGTGCTTTTAGGGGTGCAGTATTTTCCTTTGACCCACACAGCAGCTAATATTTCAGATGCAATTGCAAATTTGATGACAGAGTGGGGAATCAGTGAAAAGGTCTGTGGGATGGTTACTGATGGAGCTCACAATATTGTGGCAAGTGTTACGCAGTTAAATGTTAGACATGTTTATTGCTTTGCCCACATGCTGAATCTCATTGTCAAAAAATCACTCTGTCAGACTTCTGAGCTGGAAAACATGCGCAGCAGGGCCCGCACAATAGTGGCACACTTCAAGTCCAGTTCAAAAGCAAAGGAAAAGTTGAGCTCTATTCAAGCTAATATGGGCATGCCCCAAAAAAAGCTTGTTCAAGAGGCCGAAACCAGATGGAACAGCACTTGTGCCATGCTCCATAGGCTTTATGAGCAGAGAAAACCTTTAGGGGCAGCCCTGGCATCACTTAGCACTGACATAGTGCCTTTCACTGCTGATGACTATGCAGCAATCAACCAGTGCCTGACAGTTTTAAGGCCATTCTATCAGGCAACTGTTGAGCTTTCTGAGGAAAGGAGAGTGTCGGGGTCAAAGGCAATTCCTATAGCCAAAATGCTGAGACATGTAATTTCTGCCGAATGTGCCCAAATGGCTCCTTGTATTGGTGCCATGCTTGCCAACCATTTGAAAACAAATTTGAATGAAAAATTCAGTGGCTTGGAAAAGGTGAACTCCCTGTCTGTGGCCACCATCTTGGATCCACGGTTTAAACAGGCTGGCTTTACTAATCAAAGCAATGCTCAGGCTGCTGTAGAAAGGCTGACACGAGAGTGTGCCAGTCGTATTGATGGGTCGGCAGAAGATGTTTCCCTGGAGACTGCAACAACATCTGCCAGTGCTGGTGAAGAAAATTACAACTTGTGGGCTTTACTGGACAACTATGTAGAGTGTCAGCACCACACCAGCAGTGTATCTGCCAGCGCTGCAGTGGAGATCCAGAGGTATGCATGTTGATTACTGTTGACACATCAGTTGTTTTATTCAGTCATTCATTGTCTTACTGTCTGTGTCATAGATATTTGAAAGAACAAATTCTGACAAGAGCAGAGGATCCCCTGAAGTACTGGGTGGCACGAAAGACTTTATATCCTACGCTGTGGAAACTTGCATGCAAGTATCTGTGCATCCCAGCATCATCTGTTCCCTGTGAAAGGATATTTTCCAAAGCTGGGGAGCTGGTCAGCCAGAAGAGGAGCCGACTGAAGCCTGCGACAGTAGAAAAAATTATATTTCTCAATAAAAACCTGTGAAGACAAATAACTTGTCTGCTTCTGTGAATAATCATTCCAAATGAACCATACAAGTCCCCAAATGACAAACCATTATCTTTAAAGGTTTTCCTTAAAAACACTTCACACACAAAAAATTCTGAATTCAAACACCATGATCAGTAGGAAGGATCTCTAATCCTGTTAGGGACTTTTAGTACAGTTACTAAATAAAGCTCAACGTTTTAATAAACCCTTAACCAACATTTAACCCTTAATATAATTTGCATTTATTCTTTGGGTTCATCTGAAATGTGTTTTAGAGTATGAGGGAGAGCATCTGCATATGTTATTGTAATGATGATATAATCATTATTTGGTTTGAATGAACAAAACACTTGAATGACCACACAGACTTTTCTGAACTTTTACTGCTGTCATGGGATTGAAACAGTGCTTCAGTTGTGCTCTTCAGAGGTTGCTATGACTACAGTTGTCCTCCAGATGTCACCGTCACTGAAGTCTTGAAGCTTTGAAGCTTTTTCGGCACAATTGTCAGGAAGCCTCAGTGCTTCATGAGGCTTCACTTGCCCACCACTAGTAATTAGGTACTTTAATTACTTTACTTAGTTACTTTTCAAAAACATGACGCACAACCTGAATACACTATAAAACAATAGACCTTTCAGCCTAATTCTATTCTTTCTGCATATTCTGTTATAGAAAACTGAATCAAATGAAACTGTCTTTTTTAAAACTTGTTTTATCAGTTTCAGTCTTTTAACTTTATGCACATTGCATCACTAAGTCCTGTCGCTCTCAAGTCTATTTTCACCTGTTTAGCAGGAGAGGGGCCCTCCAAGTTTGGCCCGGTGGAACTGGATGTGGTAGCCGCAGCGGGCATGTCGGTGGGGGGAACCGGGGGTTTGACATTCCTGTGCCACAAAACAAAATCACGATTTAGTAACGCAGCCTGAAAGTAACAGTAATCTAATTACTGTTTTACAGTAACGCGTTACTTCTAACGCGTTACTGCCCATCAGTGTCTGTGAGTAATGTATATAACTGTGTGTGTGTGTGTGTGTGGACTGATTCCCCTGCACAACGCTGCCTCGTACGGGGTGAGGACACACACACACACACACACACAGAGTCTGGTGTCTGGCTGATGAGCTGCTGATTGAAGAGACAGAAAGTGGACAAAAACACACTAGTGATGAAGAGTGTGTGTGTGGTTCCAGGAGCTGAGCTCGGTATCTGTGGGTTCTTGAAGAACCTCGGACTGGAGCATCTTCTGGAGATCTTTGACAGAGAGCAGGTGAGGTCACCTGTTTCTTTCTCAGGCTGGTTTGTCTCTTCGCAGTTTATTTGTGTCTCTTTTTCTGTAGGATGTGAGAACAAATGTCCTTTGTTTCACTAAAGTGACACGTTTCACGCATCACTTTAGTGAAAATACATTTATAGAAAACAAACCATGTGTGTGAAATAAATGCAACACTGCTGCATTTATTGCAGAACAAGCTGACTTATCTAATATTGTGTGTGGTGTGTGTGTGTGTGTGTGTGTGTGTGTGTGTGTGTGTGTGTGTGTGTGTGTGTGTGTGTGTGTGTGTCACTCTGGATGTGCTGGTGGAGATGGGCCACCGTGAGCTGAAGGAGATCGGCATCAACGCCTACGGACACAAGATCATCAAAGGTGTGGAGAGGCTGATCAGCAGGCTGCAGAGTGAGGACACACACACACACACACACACACACACACACACACACACACACGTTTAAACACACTACATGTTAATCACGCCTGTCTGTTTCACATCAACAACTGAGAAAGATCTGTGAAGCAGCATGTTGTCTGATCCTGATTCTGTGTCTCTGTGGTCGTCCTGTGTCTTTCTTTAGATCCACTGTTGTTCTGGATCAACATGTTCTCTGTCTTTCTTTAGTCTCCTCTGATGAACAACATGTCTGATTCCTGGATTTCCTCCATGTTTCTCCAGTCTGAAGTCTTTTCTCACTCATTCTGCTTCACTGACTTCTGGAACCTTCTAGCTGAGGTTGGACACATTTTAGGGACATGAAGAAGAAGAAGGTCCTCCAAGAGACGACGTCACCAGAAGAAGTTGAATGTGTTGATGATGTTTAACGAGCTGTATTTCACTTCTGACTGATGAAAGAATGATAAAAATATATAATATATATATTTGGTCATATGAACTACTCACATTCCCCACACAAGGAGCACTGTGGTATAATTTCTGTGAGTAGATCTGCGGCTCTCTGGCAGGTTAGCTCTGGTTTTCTGTTGAAGGGCAGACTCGTCTCTCTCATAAAAGAGCAGGACGGCAGATAGATGCTGCATAAGTCGAGAGCTCAGACAATTGGACGTGTCATTGTTGAGAAACCAATAGCTGTTCAGAAGTGGCTCTTCACAATCCGGTGCGGACACACGTCCACTCAAGCAATCAGCGGTGCTATTATAGTGTGAAATTACATGCGGAGCAGCAGGACTGAAAACAATGAAGATGAACTGGGAGCATTATAGCAGAATCTTCTCTGAACCATTTTATTATCACGTTTTCTCTCCCTGCTGGAGAAAAAACAGCCAAGATGATTCGATCTGACACAAAACAAACGGCACACCGTGATGCTATAAGTGGACGAGGCCTGTTTCCCCTCACGGCGAGGGAACAGCTGAATTATCTGGGTCTTTCTGAGAGAAGCTTGTTTTTCAATGCATTAAGATACTAGTTAATATGAACTGCCTCCGCTATAGGGAACTAGAGAGTGTCTGTGTCATACTGTAGGGAACTAGAGAGTGTCTGTGTCATACTGTAGGGAACTAGAGAGTGTCTGTGTCATACTGTAGGGAACTAGAGAGTGTCTGTGTCATACTGTAGGGAACTAGAGAGTGTCCGTGTCATATTGTAGGGAACTAGAGAGTGTCTGTGTCATACTGTAGGGAACTACAGAGTGTCTGTATCACACTGTGGGAACTACAGAGTGTCTGTGTCATATTGTAGGGAACTACAGAGTGTCTGTATCACACTGTGGGAACTACAGAGTGTCTGTGTCATACTGTAGGGAACTAGAGAGTGTCTGTGTCATACTGTAGGGAACTAGAGAGTGTCTGTGTCATACCGTAGGGAACTAGAGAGTGTCTGTGTCATACTGTAGGGAACTAGAGAGTGTCTGTGTCACATTGTAGGGAACTAGAGAGTGTCTATGCTACACTATAGGGAACTAGAGAGTGTCTGTGTCACACTGTAGGGAACTAGAGAGTGTCTGTGTCATACTGTAGGGAACTAGAGAGTGTCTGTGTCACACTGTAGGGAACTAGAGAGTGTCTGTGTCATACTGTAGGGAACTAGAGAGTGTCTATGCTACACTATAGGGAACTAGAGGGTGTCTGTGTCATACTGTAGGGAACTACAGAGTGTCTGTATCACACTGTAGGGAACTACAGAGTGTCTGTGTATGAACGGTGAATGAACTGTGAAAATGAATAAAAAGGAACAGAAGTCAAGGGCAAGACGTGGGAACATGTTTGTTAGATCAGAAGGACACGTTAGCATGAAGCTAACGTGGTTTGCTGTGGCTCACATGTGACGACCTTTTCTCGTGGCGTCTTGTGGTTGGAGTATTTGTTGCTGCTGAGTGTCAGTGAACGCCTCTCTGCTGCCCACGGGCCTATCCAGAGTACCTGATCACTTACCAGATCATGAAGCCTGACGAGTCTGTGGATGGAGGAGGAGGAGGAGGAACGAGGATGAAGAACGAGTAGGAGGAGATGCCGAAGAGGAGAGCTCATCATTACTATCTGCATGCACAAAGAAAACTTTATTTATAAAATGTATAAAACACATCTGTTTTTATGAGATGCCTGTTTGATCCTGCTGTGTTTTTTCTATTGGTAGAAAGAAGTGTGTTTACTGACGTGTTGTAGGAGCATGTTGGTTTGTTAACATTTATCATGTGGGAAGTTATTGAAGCTGAGCTGTGTATGATCATAGATGATAGTATGAACCCACAGTGGTAATCTGGTTCTAAATACAGAGGCACAGGAGAGGCTGATCTGGTTTAGTTTCGAGTCCAAACTAACCTGTCAAAACACCAAAGTCACACAATAACACGGACAAAATGATGGTTGCAGCAGCTCCTCTGTTCTGTGAGGTTAAATTCCAGTTTTTTTAAATGGAGTCTGGTGTGAGAGCAATTTAATGGCTGTTTGTGGTTAAACCAAAAGGATCTTACAGGTGGTTAGTTCAGGTGTCTGTAATAAGAGCAGGACATTCCAGTGTCAGTGGTTAGTTCAGGTGTCTGTAATAAGAGCAGGACATTCCAGTGTCAGTGGTTAGTTCAGGTGTCTGTAATAAGAGCAGGAAAATCTTCGTAATCACAGCACACATTTTTTATTTCCCCCATAATGAGTTTTCTACCACAGCAGCAGATTGTATAATTTCAAAAGCAGCCATTTGTTCAAAGTTAGATTACCAGGAAACGTCCACAAGGTCAGTCGAGTACCATGAAAGTCAGGTTTTTAAGCAGCCAGCATGATTAAAGTTTCTAGTGATCTTTGTCTTAATTCATCACAAAGACGTGAATAAATAAGGACGCCCTTTGTTTCATCGGGATTGTTTGTATCAGACAGCAGAGTTAATTCAGGCCTCCTGTCTGATCTGCATTTTAATGGGAGTCAGAGTTTTCTTCCTCTGGGACGTCTTAGCACTTGTTTTAAAGCCTCAGCTTTCAGGACAAAGGAAAAACAATTCATGCCAAGAAAATCATTAATTCAAAAGAGATGTGATTATATGTCAGCCTGGTCATTAGCTGAATCGTACTTCATGTTTAAAAGCAGAAACTCCTTTGAACCAGTGTGTAGCTTGATGTTGAAGCCCAGTATTTCTCTCCCATGATCCTCTGTCCTCATCCTGGTGTCCGAGTGACTGGTAGGTAGTAAAAGCGTTGGAACCGATCCAGTAGATCACCTCAGCCAGAAGCCACCAAACAGGCTGCAACAGGATCCTTAGACACCAGACTCCATTGACAAAAGCAGTAATTTTACCCCACAGAACACTGGTTGCTAGTTGTTGCTGTGACTTTGGTGTTTTAACATGTTAGTCAGGATCCAAGTTGAGTCCAAAACACCAAACAAACTGAATAGTTTGAATTAATCTGATTGTGTCAAGAAAGGATCCCTACAGAGAGAGACCTGGAAAATCCCTTTGGTTTAACCACAAACAGCTGTTCTATCGCTCTCTGCACACACCAGACTACATTCACTAAAACAGGGATTTTAGAGAACAGGACACAGGAGCTGCTGTACAAACAGTTCTGCATCTTAAACTCTAAAAAAGACCCAAGACTCAGTTTGAAAAAGTACTGGTTGTAGCTTCACATTGCTGGTTTCCATTGAAAGTGACTTTGTTCAGTGATCAAATAAATAGTCCCATTTAAAATCTGTCCAAGTTGAGTCCTTGAGGATCATTTTACCATGAAAGCTGAGCAGGGCGAGTCTGAAGCAGAGTGACCAGCCCTCAGCTGAGGGTTTTACCTTCAGAAAAAGTTGCAGGACGACTGAATTACAGATCATGTTTTAATGTCAGATGGAAACAAGATGACAAAATCCACAAAGTCCTCGTGGTCAGATTTAAGACGCCAGCATGGAAACGTTCCAGGAGGCCGGAGCTCCGTCACCAAGTTCATCCTGCAACACAAGAGGACCGAGGTTATTCATGAATCAGCCTTTACAGGAAGGCCAAAGCTTTAGGGTGACATTTTACCTCCTTAGATCTTCACACCCTGGACAGGGTAACCAGAGGAACCCTTCTTGGTGCTCATGATGGCGTTTGAGGGAGAGACGGGCGCTTCATTGTACTCTGGGGAGTATTTGGCGTGGGACAGGACTTCTCTGGCTCGCTGGTAGCCACGTCTGGACTGGATGATGTAGGACGAAGGCGGCAGAGGTGACGTGATGGTCTGGTCGGAGGAGCTGGCTCCACCCACAGACTGCTGGTGCCACTGGGACGGGTTTCCATCAGGAAGAAGCACAAAGCTTGAAGGGGCCGGTCCAAAGTCAGAGACCACTGGGCCCTTGGGGTAGGTCGGTGCTGGGTCCTTGGGGTAGGTCGGCGCCGGGCCAAAGTCAGTGGCCACTGGGCCCTTGGGGTAGGTCGGCGCTGGGTCCATGGGGTAGGTCGGCGCCGGGCCAAAGTCAGTGGCCACTGGGCCCTTGGGGTAGGTCGGTGCCGGGTCAAAGTCAGAGACCACTGGGCCCTTGGGGTAGGTCGGCGCTGGGTCCATGGGGTAGGTCGGCGCCGGGCCAAAGTCAGTGGCCACTGGGCCCTTGGGGTAGGTCGGCGCTGGGTCCATGGGGTAGGTCGGCGCCGGGCCAAAGTCAGAGGCCACTGGGCCCTTGGGGTAGGTCGGCGCCGGGCCAAAGTCAGAGACCACTGGGCCCTTGGGGTAGGTCGGCGCCGGGCCAAAGTCAGAGACCACTGGGCCCTTGGGGTAGGTCGGCGCCGGGCCAAAGTCAGAGGCCACTGGGCCCTTGGGGTAGGTCGGCGCCGGGCCAAAGTCAGAGACCACTGGGCCCTTGGGGTAGGTCGGCGCCGGGCCAAAGTCAGAGGCCACTGGGCCCTTGGGGTAGGTCGGTGCTGGGTCCTTGGGGTAGGTCGGCGCTGGGCCAAAGTCAGAGACCACTGGGCCCTTGGGGTAGGTCGGTGCTGGGTCCATGGGGTAGGTCGGCGCTGGTCCAAAGTCAGAGACCACTGGGCCCTTGGGGTAGGTCGGTGCCGGGCCAAAGTCAGAGACCACTGAGCCCTTGGGATAGGTCGGTGCTGGGTCCTTGGGGTAGGTCGGTGCCGGGCCAAAGTCAGAGACCACTGAGCCCTTGGGGTAGGTCGGTGCTGGGTCCTTGGGGTAGGTCGGTGCCGGTCCAAAGTCAGAGACCACTGGGCCCTTGGGGTAGGTCGGTGCCGGTCCAAAGTCAGAGACCACTGGGCCCTTGGGGTAGGTCGGTGCCGGTCCAAAGTCAGAGACCACTGGGCCCTTGGGGTAGGTCGGTGCCGGTCCAAAGTCAGAGACCACTGGGCCCTTGGGGTAGGTCGGCGCCGGTCCAAAGTCAGAGACCACTGGGCCCTTGGGGTAGGTTGGCGCTGGGTCCATGGGGTAGGTCGGCGCCGGTCCAAAGTCAGAGACCACTGGGCCCTTGGGGTAGGTCGGCGCTGGTCCAAAGTCAGAGACCACTGGGCCCTTGGGATAGGTCGGCGCTGGTCCAAAGTCAGAGACTACTGGGCCCTTGGGGTAGGTCGGCGCTGGGTCCATGGGGTAGGTCGGCACTGGTCCAAAGTCAGCGACCACTGGGCCCTTGGGGTAGGTCGGCGCTGGGTCCATGGGGTAGGTTGGCGCTGGTCCAAAGTCAGAGACCACTGGGCCCTTGGGGTAGGTCGGTGCCAGTCCAAAGTCAGAGACCACTGGGCCCTTGGGGTAGGTCGGTGCCGGTCCAAAGTCAGAGACCACTGGGCCCTTGGGGTAGGTCGGCGCTGGGTCCATGGGGTAGGTCGGCGCTGGTCCAAAGTCAGAGACTACTGGGCCCTTGGGGTAGGTCGGCGCCGGTCCAAAGTCAGAGACCACTGGGCCCTTGGGGTAGGTCGGCGCTGGGTCCATGGGGTAGGTCGGCGCTGGTCCAAAGTCAGAGACCACTGGGCCCTTGGGGTAGGTCGGCGCTGGGTCCATGGGGTAGGTCGGCGCTGGTCCAAAGTCAGAGACTACTGGGCCCTTGGGGTAGGTCGGCGCCGGTCCAAAGTCAGAGACCACTGGGCCCTTGGGGTAGGTCGGCGCTGGGTCCATGGGGTAGGTCGGCGCTGGTCCAAAGTCAGAGACCACTGGGCCCTTGGGGTAGGTTGTATCTTTGCTTCCACCTGAGAGGGGAAACAGTCTTGTTGACGGGGCTGTAAGCCGCCCAAAATGGATGGTGATGGTTTAAAGGACCATTTGGATAAAAATCACTTCAACTCACCTCCAGCTGCAGGAAAACAGGCACCGCCGCTGATTAACAGCAGACAGATCCAACAAACCCTGTCAGGCAGAGACAGAAAGACCGCTTAGTTAAATGGAGGTCATATCGACACGCAGAGTGAAAACAGAGCCGATCGATTCACCTTAAAGAGAGTCCGAACACCATGTTTGAGCCGCAGTTTCAGTCGCAGCAGCTCGTCCTCAGCAGCCTGGTGAAGGTTTGTGGTCCGAAGCTTTGTGCTGTGAGCTGCATTCGGCTCCTCTGCTCTTATATTGGTGCTGCACACTGATCGGCCTCATTAAGGACACCTGGAGCCCCGTCAGCCACATGGAGGAGGAGCCGGGGGTCAAGTTTTCTGTACAAGATCCTGGTCTGAGTAATAACTTCTAACTGTAGCCGTCAGATTAACGTTGTGTGGCTCAGAGAACATTATCTGGAAAGTCTGACGCTACGTTCTGTGGTAAAATATCATGAAATATACCAGACGGCACAAAGTGATTCACAATAAATCAAACTAAGTAATCAGACAGATTAACAGATTAAAAGTCAAAGAAAAGAGAAGAAGCTTCTGTTTGCTTTAGCTTTAAAGGAATAGTTCTGGTAAATCTGTTTACTCACCTTCTTACTGAGGGTTTGGTGAGAGGGTTCAAATTTAATAATAATAATAATAATACATTTTATTTTTAGTTCGCCTTTCAAGGCTCACAAGGTCGCCGTACAGAATACAAATAAAAGTACAGCACAACAAGTAAAACAGGTGTAAAAACAAACAATGAAATACAGAAACAGTGCAAAATGATCAGAGGGAGCAGGAGAGTGTGAAGAGATGGGTTTGAGTCTGGTTTTGGAGGTAAGGAGTCAGTGTTGCGGAGGTCAGGGGGGAGTGAGTTCCATAACTGGAGCGGCTGAATGCTCGGCTCCCCATGGTGACGAGGCGAGCAGAGGGGACAGAGAGATGGACAGAGGAAGAGGAGAGGCAGGTACAGAGACGTGAATGAGGTCAGAGAGGTATGGAGGGGCGAGGGTGTGGATGGCTTTGTATGTGTGAAGCAGGACTTTGTATTGGATGCGTTGTGTGATGGGGAGCCAGTGGAGCTGCTGCAGGACAGGTGTGATGTGATGAGTGGAAGGTGTCCTAGAGAGGATGTGAGCTGCTGAGTTCTGGACCAGTTGAAGCTTATGGAGGGTTTTTTGGGGGAGACCGAACAGAAGGGAGTTGCAGTAGTGGAGTCGGGAAGTGACTAAGCTGTGAACCAGAATGGCGGTGGAGTGAGGGGTGAGCGCAGGCGGTTGATGTTACGCAGGTGGAAGTAGGCTGACCGGGTTGTGTTGTTGATATGTGATGTGAAGGAAAGTGTGCAAGTTTAAAATCCACAAATACACACAAACTTCAGGTGGTGGGTTTGAAGTCTGATTGTTCTGCAGCACAGTTATTTTTCTGGTTTGATTAATAAAGAGGGTGATAAATGAGGACAAAATAAAATACAGACACACGTCACAAACAGTGATCAGACGTGTTTGCAGCAGATCGATCACATCCATCGGTCACATGACCCTGCAGGTCTAAACGGTCACTTGAGCGTCTGCTGCTGCTCCAATCAGAGGAGTTACAACAAACGCTGATCGATGCTCTGCAGGGTTTTCTCTCTGAGTCGAGTGCAGCAGGACACTAAGTGTCTCCTGCTCGCAGCCACTTCGCTGTTTGAAGCTTTTGTTCGGCGAAGCGAGGACGGCGGCGAGGTCAAAGGTCGAAGGGGAGCGGATCAGACAGCAAACACCAGAGCTGTTTCCACCACACACTCCTCTTTCATCTCCGGGGAGAAGAAGGCCGCGATTGTGCCGGAGCCTCTTTCATTGGCCGCCTGAAGCTGCCTCGGCTCAGTCTGGTCCATCAGAGGGTTTATCCCCCTCGGGGTGTTCAGGCAGCGCCGATTTCACCACACTGAGTCTGCAGATGATGCTCAGAAATATGAATCAGAGAATCAAGAAACAGAACTCAGCAGGCGTCTGATGAGCCTCATGAGTCTGATTTACCTACATCAGTAAAATGGAAGATTTATTTAAAGGACCAGTGTGGAGGATTTAGCGCTCCTGCACCACAAACCTGCTGGTCCTCATTTATCACCCTCTTTATTAATCAAACTATTTAATCATGTTAAATCACATCTTTAATAACAGTTTTTTGCACTTCAGCGCTGACAGAAAAATAACTGTGCTGCAGAACAATCAGACTTCAAACTCACCACCTGTAGTTTGTGTGTATTTGTGGATTTTAAACTTGAATTAAATTTGAACCCTCTCACCAAACCCTCAGTAAGAAGGTGAGTAAACATATTTACCAGAACTATACAGAAGCCTCTTCTGTTTGCTTTGACTTTTAATCTGTTAATCTGTCTGATTACTTAGTTTGATTTATTGTGAATCACTTTGTGCCGTCTGGTATATTTCATGATATTTTACCACAGAATGTGGCGTCAGACTTTCCAGATAATGTTCTCTGAGCCACACAACATTAATCTGACGGCTACAGTTAGAAGTTATTACTCAGACCAGGATCTTATACAGAAAACTTGACCCCCGGCTCCTCCTCCGTGTGGCTGACGGGGCTCCAGGTGTCCTTAATGAGGCCGATCAGTGTGCAGCACCAATATAAGAGCAGAGGAGCCGAATGCAGCTCACAGCACAAAGCTTCGGACCACAAACCTTCACCAGGCTGCCGAGGACGAGCTTCTGCGGCTCAAACATGGTGTTCGGACTCTCTTTAAGGTGAATCGATCGGCTCTGTTTTCACTCTGTGTGTCAATATGGTCTCCGTTTAACTAACCGGTCTTTCTGTCTCTGCCTGACAGGGTTTGTTGGATCTGTCTGCTGTTAATCAGCAGCGGTGCCTGTTTTCCTGCAGCTGGAGGTGAGTTGAAGTGATTTTTATCCAAAAGTCCAACAAACGTTCCTTTAAACCGTCACCTGCTGTCCTGGCTGCTTCTGACAAACCACCAAAGTACGTCAAGAACTTCAGGCTGACGCTTGTTTTGGCTGCAGAAGCTTCTTCACTGTAACCTGATCTTTCTGTCCAGACCACAGAGATCCCTCCACGGTACCCGGGGGCTCTGGATCTGCTCCAAGTCCTCCTCTGGTGTCCCAGCAGCCTGAAGCGGCCCCCCAGCAGGCCGGTTCTGCCACCGTAAATCAGTCCCTGTCCGGTCTGGGAGCTCCCAGTGTGGCTGCTGCCTTCCCTCGGAGTTATAAGCCAAATGGGTTCATTGTGACTTATGATTCCAGCTCTGGCAAAGACTCTGCTACTCCTGGAGTCCAGATCCGGAGCGCCGCCTACGTCAGCCCTCCTGTCGACTCTGGGAAGAAGACTCCTGTTGGCACTGGAAACTCTGCCATGGATCCATTTTGGGCAGCTTACAGCCCCGTCAATGAGGCTCTGTTTCCCCCCTCTGGCTACGCAGACCCAAAAACAGCTGGGAGCAAAGATACAACCTACCCCAAGGGCCCGGCAGTCCCCAACTTTGGACCAGCGCCGACCTACCCCATGGGCCCAGTGACCCCCGACTTTGGCCCGGCGCCGACCTACCCCAAGGGTCCTGCAGTCTCTGACTTTGGCCCGGCGCCGACCTACCCCAAGGGTCCTGCAGTCTCTGACTTTGGACCGGCGCCGACCTACCCCAAGGGCCCTGCAGTCTCTGACTTTGGACCGGCGCCGACCTACCCCAAGGGCCCTGCAGTCTCTGACTTTGGACCGGCGCCGACCTACCCCAAGGGCCCTGCAGTCTCTGACTTTGGACCAGCGCCGACCTACCCCAAGGACCTGGCGCCGACGTACCCCAAGGGCCCGACAGTCTCTGACTTTGGACCAGCACCGACGTACCCCAAGGGCCCGACAGTCTCTGACTTTGGACCAGCGCCGACCTACCCCATGGGCCCAGTGACCCCCGACTTTGGCCCAGCGCCGACCTACCCCAAGGGCCCAGTGACCCCCGACTTTGGCCCAGCGCCGACCTACCCCAAGGGCCCAGTGACTCCCAACTTTGGACCAGCACCGACCTACCCCAAGGACCCAGCGCCGACGTACCCCAAGGGCCCGTCAGTGGTCTCTGACTTTGGCCCGGCACCGACCTACCCCAAGGGCCCGTCAGTCGTCTCTGACTTTGGCCCGGCACCGACCTACCCCAAGGGCCCAGTGGTCTCTGACTTTGGACCGGCGCCGACCTACCCCATGGACCCAGCACCGACCTATCCCAAGGGCCCGGCAGTCTCTGACTTTGGACCGGCGCCGACCTACCCCAAGGGCCCAGTGACTCCCGACTTTGGACCGGCGCCGACCTACCCCAAGGGCCCGTCAGTCTCTGACTTTGGACCAGCACCAACCTACCCCAAGGACCCGGCGCCGACCTACCCCAAGGGCCCGGCAGTCTCTGACTTTGGACCAGCGCCGACCTACCCCAAGGGCCCAGTGGTCTCTGACTTTGGACCGGCGCCGACCTACCCCATGGACCCAGCACCGACCTACCCCAAGGACCCGGCGCCGACCTACCCCAAGGGCCCGGCAGTCTCTGACTTTGGACCAGCGCCGACCTACCCCAAGGGCCCGGCAGTCTCTGACTTTGGACCGGCGCCGACCTACCCCAAGGGCCCAGTGACTCCCGACTTTGGACCGGCGCCGACCTACCCCAAGGGCCCGTCAGTCTCTGACTTTGGACCGGCACCGACCTACCCCAAGGGCCCGGCAGTTTCTGACTTTGGACCGGCGCCGACCTACCCCAAGGGCCCGGCAGTCTCTGACTTTGGACCAGCGCCGACCTACCCCAAGGGCCCAGTGGTCTCTGACTTTAGACCGGCACCGACCTACCCCATGGACCCAGCACCGACCTACCCCAAGGGCCCGGCAGTCTCTGACTTTGGACCGGCGCCGACCTACCCCAAGGACCCAGCACCGACCTACCCCAAGGGCCCAGTGGTCTCTGACTTTGGACCGGCCCCTTCAAGCTTTGTGCTTCTTCCTGATGGAAACCCGTCCCAGTGGCACCAGCAGTCTGTGGGTGGAGCCAGCTCCTCCGACCAGACCATCACGTCACCTCTGCCGTCTTCATCCTACATCATCCAGTCCAGAAGGAGCTTCCAGCGAGCCAGAGAAGTCCTGTCCCACGCCAAATACTCCCCAGAGTACAATGAAGCGCCCGTCTCTCCCTCAAACGCCATCATGAGCACCAAGAAGGGTTCCTCTGGTTACCCTGTCCAGGGTGTGAAGATCTAAGGAGGTAAAATGTCACCCTAAAGCTTTGGCCTTCCTGTAAAGGCTGATTCATGACTAACCTCGGTCCTCTTGTGTTGCAGAATGAACTTGGTGACGAAGCTCCGGCCTCCTGGAACGTTTCCATGCTGGCGTCTTAAATCTGACCACGAGGACTTTGTGGATTTTGTCATCTTGTTTCCATCTGATATTAAAACATGATCTGTAATTCAGTCGTCCTGCAACTTTTTCTGAAGGTAAAACACTCATCTGGTCTGAACTCAGCTGAGGGTTGGTCACTCTGCTTTAGACTTGAAAGCTCAGCTTTCATGGCAAAATGATCCTCAAGGACTCAACTTGGACAGATTTTAAATGGGACTATTGATTTGATCACTGAACAAAGTAAGTCACTTTCAATGGAACACAGTAATGTGAACCTACAAACAGACACCTGCTACAACCAGTACTTTTTCAAACTGAGTCTTGGGTCTTTTTGGAGTTCAAGATGCAAAACTCTATTTGTACAGCAGCTCCTGTGTCCTGTTCTCTAAAATCCCTGTTTTAGTGAATGTAGTCTGGTGTGTGTGCTGTTTGTGGTTAAACCAAAAGGATCTTCCAGGTCTCTCTCTGTAGGGATCCTTTCCATAATGAGCTAATGTCAAGGTGGATTTACCTTGTTGGCCTTCCATCGACTCAATCGCACACTGTTCAGTCAACTAATTCCCTGTGCTAGTTAACATAACGTCTCCGTTTACCAACACTGACCAAATCCAGCTTGGCAGAGGCTTGCAGCTACTGCAGGGATGTCTAATGTGCCTTAAACTCTTCCACATAAAGAAGTGTCGGTGTCTCCTGGGTGTGAACAGTGAAGCCTTAAAGCTACACCAGGAAGAGGGGGTGGGGCTGCTACCTCACTGACCAATCAGAGGAGGTCTTTGTGGAATCATCACTTCTGTCTCCAAAAACCCAAGATGGCGGCGGCCATAAAGGCAAACTTGAAGCTTCAAAACGTGACTGAATCTAATTTAATGGCTGTGAAGGTCGACGCAGTGATTCTCAGCTCTTCTCCTCAGTACTAACGCAGATAATTCGAGAAACATATTTCAAGATGTGTGCCCAAGTCACAAAGGATTATGGGTAGAAGGATGTAGACTATTTGGAAAGCTGCTGCTCATCTTGCACCTGTAAACCTGGGGGGAGATTACAGTCCATCAAACTGAGGAAGAGGAAGTTGCACAAGCTGTCGTCAGACTTTAACCGCAGCGCCGGACGTGATTAAAAACTTAAATTTCTCATGCGAAGGCTTCATTTATCTGTCTTTGTCTGTGACTTCCCTTCATCCTCTCTGTCTGTCTGGCAGGAAGCTGAATGTTAATCAGCTCTGACCTCTCCATCTGGGTCCAGTGGTGATCTCAGCGCTCCACCTGTGAAGCGTGGACAGGTGTGTGTGTGTGTGTGTGACAGCGTTCGTCTTATTCTACAAACCTGTTTCATAGTGTGACAGTCGGTTAGTACAGAACAGCAGCAGCCGCTCTGTGATGTTGTTCTGTTGGTTTGGCCATGAACTCTCGACACGTCTTGATGTTGCTCGTGGTGAGTAAATGTCACCTGACATCTCAGCTGACGGTGACCGGTGTCGTCTGGGGAGAGAACACAGATACAATTCAGACTTTTGTCCTCAAAAACATTTAGAACAGGACGGAATAAACCTTTATTGGCCATCAGGGTGCAAATTTGTGTTTTGCAAAAGCAAGTAGACAATAAATAAAAAAAAATAAACACTTCATGTCTGTGGCTTCCACAGCTGGCGGTACAAACGCTTTTTATGGCGAGTAACGAGCCCCTTCCTCCGTTCTGGCATTTTGTGGACGTGCTTAAACACGTTCGCTGTGTTGTGGATCAGGAAACAAAATACACTACTCACTAAAAGTTAGGGATATTTGACTTTCAGGTGAAACTTATGGAAAATGTAAAAAGTGAATGCTACAGTGATATTATATCATGAAAGTAGGACATTTAAGTAGAAGCATGCAATGGTCATTTCTTCATTTTAAACAGTTTATTGAAAGAAACTCTACCAACAGTGGTAGGTATACCACAACAAAACATTTTCAGTGTCTCAATAAATTGGGACGTGGCCAAAGGACGTCCACTCCTCTCCTTTCTGTGACTCTTCCAGTCTCTGTATCACTGTTCCAACCTCCTGATGACACTCTGTGACCCTCTAAGCTCAGTGAACACCTCCGTCTGAGGACTTCCTGTTTGAAGCCTCCAGTGTTGAGGTGCTGCTGATCAACTGTTAGGTGTCGTCTTGGTCTCATGATGTCAGAATGTGAACAGCAGGATGAGGAGGACTGTTTAAATACCAATTCTAACTGAAGCAGGAAATGTATTGGTGGATTCATGGATCAAACCTGTTGTGAATGTTGCTGTTAAGCTTCTTGTTAGAGAACAGCAGCTGGTGCAGAAAGTACTGAGACACTGAACAGTTGGACATGTGCATTCAAAGGTTTAGAGAGGGTCACATTAAGTTCACCTGGAAAGGTTAGAATGCATTTTAGGTTCATCCTGAAATTTCACCTGAAAGCCGGTGCAGGTGGTGGCTGCTGATTGGTCAGAGGGAATGACGACGGCATCTGATTCGCTGACGTAGAGCTGAGCTCGTCGGGGCGAGATGGTTCCTTTTTCTGCTGCAGTTTTGTTTGAAACACAGTTTAGATTTGTGGATTTTCTTTTCTGACGTTAGTTGATGATATTACTAACTACAACAACACTAACATGTCCTCCTATATCTGGTTGCATTTAGCAGTGTGGAGGCTTTTTTGGTTTTTCTGACCCACAATCCTTTGCACAGACACGACAGCAGCCTCTCTAATTAGAGTAAATCATTAAAGGAAACACTCAGACATCAGTGCTGTGGTCACTTTGATGAACAGATGGCGAATGACGGTGACGGTGTGTGAGCGAGAAGGTCAAAGGTCAATGATACGACGCCGTCTGCAGGACGAACCACAGCGAGGGAGGAAGTATCAGCGCGCACAGAGGATTGTGGGTCAGAAGACGTCTGCAGGACTCAGGCAAGATATTTACACTGTAAGTGTTTTTCTGGTGTTTTAAACAAAAGACGCTTAAATTTAAGAAACGTCACGACTGAACTACAGTGAATCTCCCACAGCTCCACACCGAGGAAAACATTTATATTCATCATGTGGGAATGTGTGTGTTTATCTACCGTTGTCTTCTATCCTTTGGCCTTGAAGAGCACTTTCTGTTAGATGAATAATCAATAATGAGCATTATTATTATCATTATATTCTAAACCAGACGCCAGATGTTCCTTCACAGGTTAAATCTTCATCTCTCAACATGAGAACAATAAAATCTGGGGTTAAATATTCCGATCACACAGAAAAAAGTAGGGTTTTCTACAAATGTGATGTTTGTGGTCAGAACTCTTTGATCCGGCTCGTCCTGAAACCGTCAGCTCTCCATTCGGCCTGAACACAAACACTCCAGCGTCTGATCGGCTTCGTGTTGGACGTGGACGAGCTCTCCTGCAGGGACACTCAGCTGGAGGGGCAATTACACACTGAAACTAATGGTGTAATTGTCATTAATTAGCTTCTGCTCGTCCTGTTTTAACATATCAAAGGCGAGTTCAGCCGCAGAGTGAAGCTCAACACTCACATCAAACAGCGTTGGTCCAAAATGTCACTCGATGGCCGAACGAGTCAGTCTGTCGCTCTGTGTGTTACTGGACTCATCGTGTTCGATAACATGTGAGCATGAAGGCAGCGGCTGCATTTAACATTTGTGAATCAATATTCATGGCAGAGAGACTCTAGTGTCAGTAAAAATATCAATAAATAAACAAATGGAGAAATACTGAAGCAGATTGTGTATTAGATTAAACTAGTTTTGCATCTTACATGGAATTTAAGACGTTCACATTTCTAACATTAAAATATATATATATAAAGACATAAACTGTTTTTATATATTTGTCTTATTAAAGCTGAAGAAAGTCACACTGCTGATTTACTCCTGGGAGCCTTTTTAAATATTCCCCCAATAACCTTTGTTCTGTTTCTGTCACCTTACATTTGCACTTCCTGCACCGTTAAGCGCCTCATATCGAGTGTTGTGAGATTGTGCAGCGCGCTGACGATCTTCAGTAGCTAGTAAAGATGATTTAGTAGCACCACACAGGAGCTAACGTTAGCTAGCATAGCATCAGGTAGGTAGGTAACACACAGTTTAACACACTGACTGCTCTGGACGCCGGTTTGAAGCCTCCAGTTTGGCTTTATGGTCGTCGCCATCTTGGTTTTTTGGAGCCAGAAGTGATGTTTGTTCCACGAAGACGCTCCTCTGATTGGTCAGGATCAGACAGGACCCTCCTCTGATTGGACAGTGAGCAGGTAGCCCCGCCCCCCCTCTTCCTGGTGTATCTTCCTCTAAATGGACCATCACTGACTACATGAACGTCCTGCTGTGCTGAAGAAGACAGTAAACTAGAGACTGAGAGCTGATGAATCATTTGCTCATTGACTTCCATCCAATCAGACTCCTGTTTGGAGCCAGTGGAGTCGCCCCCTGCTGGACGTTAGAGAGGATGCAGCTTTAAGGCTCTTCAGCATCGGCTGCATTATTTGCCATATTTCTAAACTAGATTAAATGAGACCAGGACAGAAAAACCTGCTGCACACATCTGACGTGTTGTTAGTTGTTTAATGTGAACGTCCTCACAGTTTAAACTCAGGCTGAAGGTTAAAGCTCAGCAGGAAGAAGCACTTTCAGGCTACTGTTAGCTGATACGATGAACTGATGACCCTCGTTAGTGGAGATGTGGGATGTTTTACAGCCTCTCCTCACTCTGCTCCGCCTCTTCCTTTCTCTTCCTGCTCTCTGTGTTAAGCTTTCTTCTTCTTATCATTATTATTAAATGTCAGACAGAAGCGTCAGACTCTTCGGCTTCATAAAGCCGGACTGGACTGATGAGCTACAATCAGAACACAACATTCAAGACTTCAGGGACAAAATGCTCCCTGACAGAATGAAGTGTTTAATAATGTGGTGTTAAACAGCACACAGAGATCCTTTGACTGGAGGAAAAACTCTAATTTAGTTTTAGGAAAGGACATTTTTCTGAGAAAATAAAGAATCGAACAACATTTACAGTCTGTGAAAGAGAAAGAGACGAATGTAACTCAGATCTTCATGTTTTGTTGCTCTCAGATTTTAAAGAAATACAACAAAAAAATTATTTTTTTGGTTCCCAAACTGATTTTAGAGCGTTTTTTCCTGTTTGGACCATCCTACATATTAAATCTATCACCAGATTTTCTGTTAACTTGGTAGTTTTTGCCATTTTTTCTTCATTACGTGATGTAATTTAATGAGTTTTTGCTGCTTTACTCAGAGTCAACACTCACAAAGTTTTCCTTTATTTTGATATAATTCATCAGTTTATTTGACAGCGTTCTTCCTCTGGAGCTCAGACAGGAAACATGGAGATTAAAAACAAACCAAAAGTCTGAAAATTTCTGTTTTTCTTGAGAAAAGTCTGATGTTTTTAAACCCACTGAGCTTCTGAGAATCCTTAAACTGTCTCATCCACAGTGAAAGCTGCACCTTCATGGAGGTCAGAGGTCACAGCAGAGGATTTATTCACAGCTCCTGGACTTGACCCGGAATCAGGTAACAGTCAGCGGGTCCGGAGGAGTTGAAGGGCATCATGTCTAAAGAGATCTCCGCCTCGCACTGCAGGATGGCGGGCAGCAGTAAGTTCCTGTGGCTGCGGGAACCATCCGAGACTTTGTCGAGCTCCAGCTCTCCCTCCGTGTGCGGCGGCGGCGCCATCAGCCTCTGCGCCCCGGAGCCCGGCGCGGCGCAGGCCTCCTTCTGCAGGGTGGTGTCGTGGTGGTAGGACACCAGCTCGTTGCTGAAGTCCACCGCCTCCACCGCGGAGCTGGAGCAGTACTTGTTGCAGCCCAGGATGGTGGAGAAGGCCTTCCTGAAGTCGGCGTTGAAGGCGTAGATGACCGGGTTGAGGGACGAGTTGGCCCAGCCGAACCACACGAAGATGCTGAAGGTGGTGTCGCTGACGCACGGAGGCGCTCCGAGCGCGTCCAGGTGGCAGAAAGGCACCACGCAGTTCAGGACGAAGAAGGGCAGCCAGCAGAACACGAACACCCCCATGATGATGGACAGCGTCTTTAAAACCTTCGTCTCTCTCTTGAAAGACGTCTTCAGCGAGCTCTCGTCGTGCGTTGACGCGCGGTGCCGGTGGTTCTGCGCGCGGGGCCCCGCCGCCCTCTCCAGGGAGGAGATCCGCCTGATCTGGGTCTGCGCGATGCGGAAGATGCGCGTGTACGTGCCTACCATGATGACCACGGGGATGTAGAAGCTGATCAGGGACGAGGAGATGGCGTAGGTCCGGTTCAGGCTGGCGTTGCAGTCTTCCGGGTTGTCCGCGGACGAGTTTTGCGCGCGGTGCCAGTTGAGCTGCACGGGGATGAAGGAGATGAGGATGGAGAGAGTCCACGCGACCCCGATCATCAGGAAGGCGAACCTGCGCGTCATCTTGCGCTCGTACCTGAAGGGGCTGGAGATGGCCCAGTAGCGGTCCATGCTGATGATGCACAGGTTGAGGATGGAGGCGGTGGAGCACATGATGTCGAAGGCCACCCAGGTGTCGCAGAAGCGGCCGAAGAGCCAGATGCCGGCCACCTCGGACACCGCCCTCCAGGGCATCACCAGCACGGCCACGAACAGGTCGGACACCGCCAGCGAGATCACGAAGGAGTTGGTGACTTTGGAGCGCAGGTGGCGGAACTTGATGACCGCGGCGCACACCAGAGTGTTTCCCAGCAGGGTGGAGACGATCAGGACGCACAGGACGCAGCCGGTCAGCGCGCGGAGGCTGAGACCCCCCCCCGGCCCGGGGCTGTCCGCGCCCGCTGTGACCACCTGGTGCCGGTCCAGGTGGTCCCGCTGGTCCTGCTTCTGGGTTTGGCTCTCGTTAGAAAAGCTCTCCATGGGTGTCCACACTCACGCCCTCCGTGCCATAGCTGCGCTCAGACAGACAGGAAGCCAAAGCCAGCGGGGAGGTCCTCCTGCAGGGGACACGAGACCACCTGCACCCCCCCAGCCCTTCACACACTCTTCCCTTCACACATCAAACACCTGCAGAAAACCACAAATATTCATAGAAAACAACTTTAAATGACATCAAAACAGAAGAAAACCTTTTTCTCTCCGAACTCAAACCTCAACATCTGCAAAGAATGAACGAGGCTCTTTAAATTAAAACACATAATGGAGCAAAAATGACCAACTTTAAGGTAAAACAGGTGATACATTTAATATTGTGGTCCAAACAGCAGAAAAACTCTAAAATCAATCAAAACACATTTTTTGTTGTATATCTTAAAAACCTGCAGCTGTGACATGACAGCAACAAAACATTAAATTATTGTTCATTTATCACCACTCATTTATTAAAATGATATTAATTAATAGTTTGCATTCAGGAAAACACTCTGAGAAAAACACTTTCCAAACTAAAAAATCAGATTTTTCTTTAAAATCTACATGAACTTTTCACCTGTCGGCTACAAAAACCTGAAGATGTGAGTTAACTTTGCTTTCTGTCTGGTGTTTGTGTTTAAAGTGACTGTTTCCTCCTAAATCTGTCCATTAAAGTGGATTA
The DNA here is from genome assembly GCF_042242105.1 of Pempheris klunzingeri. Lineage (NCBI taxonomy): Eukaryota > Metazoa > Chordata > Actinopteri > Acropomatiformes > Pempheridae > Pempheris > Pempheris klunzingeri. The sequence continues at coordinate 987,276 of NC_092031.1, forward strand.
TTGGATGTGTGTGTGTGTTCTGCCCTCCAGTGGACAAACACTCCCAACACACACCAGTTATTCTTCATGGTGTGAATATCTAAGAAATGCTGCTTCTTCAGGTCACGTCGTCCTGCTGAGAGACTCTTTCATGGTTTCATGTGAAGCTGTAAACGCCCACAGGTGTCACACACCTTTGAAATATTCTGGAAATGTTCAGCTTCTGAATAAAAATGAAGCTGTGACATATTTAACATTTCAGATGTTGGACAGTTGGAGTATTATCTGTTCCTTGTGCTCCATTTAGTCTGTTTTATATCCCCATGATTTAACTTAGAGGAGAAAAGGGTTGTTATCAAAGGAAAAAGTCTCTACGGAGGCCCAGAGTGGCCACAAAATGTATTAAATCTATTATTATTGATCATTTTAATGAAGCCATTTTATAACCATATTTATATTTTAACCATATTATTATGATTATTATTATTATTATTTCAAGGGAAACATTTTTCTATTGTTCGGTTATTAAATTCATTCTGGATGTAGTTCCCAAAGCAAACAGAGGGAGGCGTAACTGAGCCTCTAACGTCTCTGATATATTTGTTTCTTTGTGATAAATCTACTGCAGACAACATGATATTGGATCATTGATTAACAGAAAATGGATCAGAAACTATTCTGATGATCCTTCAAGTCATTTTTGCTGCTTTTCCTCTGTCTGAATGTGTTTGGTGTTTTTATAGTGTGGTGTTTTTATCATGTGGTGTCAGTGCTAGATGTGTCTGTGCTGCTTATAAAGGCTGAATAAAGGGATCTAAAGCTTAATGTCACCCTCAGAGACGACTGCATTGTAAACATATTGTGATGCTGAAGTGGTCTTTGGTCAATAAATGAATCCTTAAATCCTTTTTTTTCTTGTGCATCAACAATCTGCTTCCATTAGGAATCAGTTTATTTTAAGGATTTTCCAGAAATGGGCCTCTGTGTGTCGACAAAAGAGAGAATCAGAGACGTCACTTCTCAGGAAAGTATTTAGAAAAACAGGTTGATTTGCATCAGAAATAAGTTAAGAAGATGATTTTACAGCCCTGGAGGAGGACTGACCTCTTTAACTGATTTAACCTCTTTAAACAGAAAATATAAAACCCGTCAGCCAGAAAAACACCAGCAAGTCTACCAAATACTAATACTACTACTAATACTACTAATACTAATACTACTAGTACTACTAATACTTTCTGAAAATAATCCCCCAATTAAATCAGTAATCGTTAAAAAGTTTTTTTTTAAAACTATGAAGTATGTATGTGGCTTAAAATGATGTTTTTTTGAATGGAGTCTGGTGAGGAAGGGGTTATGTTTACAGTGGGCAGTGACGTCAGTGTCAGCTGTGCGACGCGCAAGCGCCGTCTGCGTGCACGCACGTGTGTGTGTGTGTGTGTGTGTGTGTGGATGATTCAGCAGCTCGTGCAGCAGCAGTCAGTCGGTCTGCTCCTCTGCACATGTGCAGCACGGACGGACAAACAGACAAACAGACAAACGGAGGCTTTTATTTTGACATCCACCTCTGACGGTCTGGTCGACCCGTGCAGGTGACACCTTTCTGCCGGAGACCCCGTAGTGAGCTCGGCAGGCCGGGGAGCAGCAGCCGAACCTCCGCAGCAAAACGGCCGTTTTGTCCTTCTCGCTCCTCCCGGTGGATTTTACCAGCATCGATCAGGACTGTTACCGTCCACGGCCTCTTCTCAGTCTCCCTCCGGGTGGATTTAAGCCGAACCCGTCCGGACCGACACCCAGCTGCTCTCATCCAGCCGTCTCCGCTTCGACATTTCCGCATTTTGACGTCTGATGCTCCGTCTACCCGGCAGGTGAGTTTCAGTCTCCCCGTGAACACACCGAGCACATTTCCTCTCCTAAACGTGACTGTAACACATTTACACCGATACGTATTCTAATTTATATCTTCCCTGATTCACACAGTGGGTGAAATGGCTACAAACACCTCGTACAGCTAGCTAAATGCATAGAAAGTAAAATTGAGGGTTAAATCAATGGAGTTCTGTATGGGGAACCTGCTCAGGCTAATCTATACTGTTCTGTTGTGTTTTATTAATCTATTAGGTTATTTTCCATGAATATATGTAATATTTACCTACTATGTGTATGTTCACTCATACAGTATTGTAATTCATTAACTACACATAAATATGTATATTTATGTACCTGCATGACTCATGATATGAGATCTGGAGTCAAATTTAGCCAAAATATTTGGGATTTATTAATCCACAAAGTGCCTAAACAGATAAAATCCAAATATTTGACATTATCCAGATCTCCAGGAGCCAAACTGTTGTTGGTATTTCTGGTTGAGTTGTTTGGGATGCAGTGAAAAAGGAGCTTGTGTTCCCACGGCTCATCTGAATGTTTCCACATTCCACATTTCTCACGTCCTCAACAACATTATTTCCATTCTTTAGTTCAGGTTGTTTGCTTTCAGACCACAGCTGGAAAAGTTTGGACCTTTTCTATATCTTTATTAATATCTGTACTATTTCTTCTTTGTTTTTACCTTATAAACCACAACCAGTCACTTCCTTTATGACTGTTAACAGCAGCCTGAATCTGCTGCAAATTAAAGGTGAACTCTTGTATTTTTAGACCTCAGCTCTATTTTTTTTTACACATCCTAGTGTCTGAATGACCGGTGGGTCCTAAAAGTGTTGGAACTGGTCCAGTAGATCACCTCAGCCAGCAGCCACCAAACGGGCTGCAACGTGATCCTTTGGGACAACTGCACCTGATCACAGTAGGTCCACTAAAAGTAGGGCAGGAGTTACCCCTCTAATGCCCCCTTTACCCTGAACTACCCACACGACCAGTCTGACATGCCCAGTTTGTGCCCTTTAAAGAAAGTTGTGGATTTCCTCTTTTAAAACTACATTTGACGCAGTGAAAAAATAAACCTCATGTTTCCCAGCCTCTGGACACTGACTGAAATGTGAGATTTCTGCCATTACTGCAAATAAAAGTCTATCATCAGCGTAAATACTAACAGCTCCATGCACCAGACTCCATTGACAAAATCATGAATTTTACCTCACCGAACACTGGAGCTGCTGGTCTGCTGCTGCCTCCATCAGTTTGTTATTGTGTGACTTTGGTGTTTTAAAGGGTTAATTTGGATCCAACCCAACATTTGTGTAACACACAACAACACAAACACACTGACTGATGGAGGCAGCAGCAGAGCAGCAGCTCCTGTGTCCTGTTCTCTAAAATCCCTGTTTTAGTGAATGTAGTCTGGTGTGTGTGCAGAGAGCGATGTAACAGCTGTTTGTGGTTCAACCAAAAGGATCTTCCAGGTCTCTCTCTGTAGGGATCCTTTCCATGATGCTGTCACACACTTAGAATAACACTCTGAGCCTGTCAGTGGATCAAACAAGCTCTTTTAGTGGACCTACTGTGATCAGGTGCAGTTGTCCCAAAGGATCACGTTGCAGCCATTGCAGCCCGTTTGGTGTCTGCTGGCTGAGGTGATCTACTGGACCAGTTCCAACACTTTTACTACCTACCAGTCCTTCAGACACCAGGATGTGGACCATTACTGAAGGTCCACAGGCCTTCAGGCCTGTTGGTCTGAATGACAGCAGAGTGAGACCATCTTTCTCTCTCTGGTGTTTCCACTCGGCTGGATTTCATCTCCGTTTTTCTTATCTGTCTCATATTTCACCCTCTGACCACCTGAATCCCCTCTGAGATGGAGAATTTATATTTGCCCTTGTATTAAAGTGAGATCCACCCTCAGCAGACAGATGGATCCACACTGTGATGCAGGTGTAGTGTGTCCAGGATGTAGACTGCACCCAGCTCAGTCCATGAGTTTGGCTCCAGCTGATGAAATATTAAGTTTCCAGATTGTCCTCAAAGAACAAAAACACCCGCTTGGTGAATAATTGATGCAGAAGCTGCCGTAATAAATCTGCAGTCAGAGGAGGAATTTAACTTTCTTGGTTTCTGGCGAATCACAAGTTTGTCCGGGCTGCGAGCATGTTGTCGTTCATCAATGATTAAAGTTTCCAGGTAAAACTGGAGCTTTCTACCAGCGAGGGAATCTGTTAGTGAGAAGCTTCTCCAGGAACCTTTTGAGGAACAAAGCACAACACGTTTCACAAGGAGACAGGATGAATTAAGCTCCTGGTCGTGTGTCTCCAATGATGTGAAGCTTCATTGGTGAGAAGCTCTTTAACGACTCCTCTTTATCATCAGTTAGCATCCCGGCTAACAGCTGCTGACTCTTTGCTTTTCTGACATAAACGTCCCTCCATCTCTCTGTTGACTCTCTCCTGACCTTTCCCTGTTCGCTCTCTTTCTTTGTCCTCTCTGTTGACGCCAACGTGACGACCGGCTTCAGTCAGTCGGCTGCAAATGAGGAATTTCATTTATTTGCTGTTAAGAAAGAGAGAAACATCCTGTAATGTGTGTCAATTAGCATTAAACACAAAGTAGGGCCAAGAGTCTGTGTAGGGAAGCGTCCTCTGATTGGTCGGTATCAGTCTGTAAAGAAGCGTCCTCTGATTGGTCGGTATCAGTCTGTAAAGAAGCGTCCTCTGATTGGTCGGTATCAGTCTATAAAGAAGCGTCCTCTGATTGGTCGGTATCAGTCTGTAAAGAAGCGTCCTCTGATTGGTCGGTATCAGTCTATAAAGAAGCGTCCTCTGATTGGTCGGTATCAGTCTGTGTAAAGAAGCGTCCTCTGATTGGTCGGTATCAGTCTGTGAAGAAGCGTCCTCTGATTGGTCGGTATCAGTCTGTGTAAAGAAGCGTCCTCTGATTGGTCGGTATCAGTCTGTGTAAAGAAGCGTCCTCTGATTGGTCGGTATCAGTCTGTGAAGAAGCGTCCTCTGATTGGTCGGTATCAGTCTGTAAAGAAGCGTCCTCTGATTGGTCGGTATCAGTCTGTAAAGAAGCGTCCTCTGATTGGTCGGTATCAGTCTGTAAAGAAGCGTCCTCTGATTGGTCGGTATCAGTCTGTATAAAGAAGCGTCCTCTGATTGGTCGGTATCAGTCTGTAAAGAAGCGTCCTCTGATTGGTCGGTATCAGTCTGTAAAGAAGCGTCCTCTGATTGGTCGGTATCAGTCTGTATAAAGAAGCGTCCTCTGATTGGTCGGTATCAGTCTATAAAGAAGCGTCCTCTGATTGGTCGGTATCAGTCTGTGTAAAGAAGCGTCCTCTGATTGGTCGGTATCAGTCTGTGAAGAAGCGTCCTCTGATTGGTCGGTATCAGTCTGTATAAAGAAGCGTCCTCTGATTGGTCGGTATCAGTCTGTATAAAGAAGCGTCCTCTGATTGGTCGGTATCAGTCTATAAAGAAGCGTCCTCTGATTGGTCGGTATCAGTCTGTATAAAGAAGCGTCCTCTGATTGGTCGGTATCAGTGTATAAAGAAGCGTCCTCTGATTGGTCGGTATCAGTCCGTGTAAAGAAGCGTCCTCTGATTGGTCGGTATCAGTCTATAAAGAAGCGTCCTCTGATTGGTCGGTATCAGTCTGTATAAAGAAGCGTCCTCTGATTGGTCGGTATCAGTCTATATAAAGAAGCGTCCTCTGATTGGTCGGTATCAGTCTATATAAAGAAGCGTCCTCTGATTGGTCGGTATCAGTCTGTATAAAGAAGCGTCCTCTGATTGGTCGGTATCAGTCCGTGTAAAGAAGCGTCCTCTGATTGGTCGGTATCAGTCCGTGTAAAGAAGCGTCCTCTGATTGGTCGGTATCAGTCCGTGTAAAGAAGCGTCCTCTGATTGGTCGGTATCACTAGTTTCACACACGAGCATGTAGCATTAGCATGTAGCATTAGCATGTAACTTGTAGCCACTAAACCCTTCTATCAGGATCTTTTTCAGGACCTGGTGGGAACAGATCAGAGCTCAGTGATGAGGGAGCGTCTTTAGTTTAAATGAGTTAAAGTGTGGATGCTGTTTCCCCCCAGGTGGTGATGAGGGGATCTGTCAGACCTCTGCAGGCTCTGAGGGGATCTATCAGACCTCAGGGGGCTCTGAGGGGATCTATCAGACCTCTGGAGGCTCTGAGGGGATCTATCAGACCTCTGGAGGCTCTGAGGGGATCTATCAGACCTCTGGAGGCTCTGAGGGGATCTATCAGACCTCAGGGGGCTCTGAGGGGATCTATCAGACTTCAGGAGGCTCTGAGGGGATCTATCAGATCTCTGGAGGCTCTGAGGGGATCTATCAGACCTCTGGAGGCTCTGAGGGGATCTATCAGACCTCTGGGGGCTCTGAGGGGATCTATCAGACTTCAGGGGGCTCTGAGGGGATCTATCAGACTTCAGGGGGCTCTGAGGGGATCTATCAGGGCTCTGAGGGGATCTATCAGACCTCTGGAGGCTCTGAGGGGATCTATCAGACCTCTGGAGGCTCTGAGGGGATCTATCAGGGCTCTGAGGGGATCTATCAGACCTCTGGAGGCTCTGAGGGGAAACACTTTCATACCCTCATTATTTTTACGTTGTGCTGCTTAAACAGTAAACTGAGGAATATTTAACTCAGGAGATCAAACTCTGATCTCATATTTCTCTTTCAGTCCTCCTTCCTCCTCTTCCTCCTCTTCCTCTGTGAGTTAATAAGCTCTCCCTCCCTCCCTCTCTGTCTGCTGATGGTTTCTGGTGGCAGGAAATGTTTGGTGAATCTTTCGATCTCTCTGACTGGGTGGTGACCGTCTGCAGCGTTTCCTCGCTCCGATGATGATGATGATGATGATGGTGATGATGATGGTGATGGGTCACTTAGTGGTCAACTCACCGCTACATAAAGCTGCGATGGTTTCATCAATCGTTCAGGCTTAAAGGAAGATTTTACTTTTCTGGTGTCTCGGGGTTCCTCCTCCTTATATCTGGGGGATGTTGTGGGACTGCAGCTGATTTTTAACTTTATTATCCTTCATCAGAGGTATAAAGAATATACAGAACACTGGACACATATATATATTTAAGACACCTGGTCTGTTTCTGACCGGCGCCGTGATGAGGCGGCAGGAAGTCAGATAGACAAACAGCAAAGAGAATCAGCTCAGTTTTCAAAATAAAAGCCCCCCTGCAGACTGTCAGTGGTATATTCCAGCAGCACATCAGTATTATTCTCTAATGGGGGGGCACCAGGCCAGACGTCAGCCGCTCAGAGGGTTTTTAACACCATGACGACCAGAGGTTCATCTGGGATGGAGAAACACTCTGACTTAAGTGTTAGCCGCACAAAGCTAGTTTAGCTAGCGGTTCTGTCATTAGGTTTGTGTTGTAACGAGCCGTTAAATCTCAAGATTTTGGTCCTGAAAAAGAGCTCCTTAATTCCTCTTGATGCTAAAAAAAACACTGAAATCTGATCCAGAGCAGGGTGGAGGTGTTTCTGCTCTCAGGTCTGATCACAGAAAGTCTATTTAAACATAGAATTGAGTTGAATAGATCCCACTGCACCAGCTGATCCAGCTGATCCAGCACCAGACCAGACCCCTTTGAAAATGGCTCTCCAATTTTTTCCCTCCCCAACATGCAGTCTGACTCTGGAGCCTTATTTAGCCCCCTGGTGACCAGCTGGCTGATATGGTTGGTACCAGTGGATGCTGAGGGGGGGGGCTGGTTCACCATCACACACACACCTTCACTCTGAGCTCACTTAAAACTACAGATTTTATTTGGCTGTTACTCAGAAACTCTTGGGCGTTTCGAGGCGACTGAGAGTTTCCTCCGCTGTCTCAGGATTTAGGCCACGTCCAGACACCCGTCATGTGACGCTCTGTTAGACCGTTAGACTCCCAGAAGTGGGTCGGTGTCTCGGCCCGTTTGGACGGACTGTGTTGGATTAGCGGGAGGCCGTCGGAGTGAAGGGAGAAAGAGCTGCTTTGTGGCAGATTAACGCCGCCGGTGGGGGGGTAGTGGAGGTCCACAGCCTCCAGCACAACGAGGAGGTTGTCCGTGCCAAGTTGCTATGAAACCAGAGGGGTGGGGGGGCAGCGGCAGTGGCGGGGGAGGGGGCACCAGCACTAAAGGGCTCTAAACATCTCCCAGGCAACAGGAGCGGCGCTCAGGCTGAGCTCATGTGGTCGAGACGAGGAGCCGAGTTCACAGCAGAGTTACAGATCAGCTGAAAACTCCCAGTAACTCTGGAGTGACTTTAACATTCATTCACCTTCAAAACACCCAACATTTGTTTTCACAACATAAAGAACATCATCATCAGGCCGTCTGTCTGAGGGCGACGCTCATTCAGCCATGGTCCTGGTTCACTCAGCCATACTGTGTGTGTGTGTGTGTGTGTATTTGTTGGTTTAATGGCCAACAAGACAGGGCATTCATGCTGTGTGTGTGTGTCATTTCTGGCCTGAATCTAGGCTGTGTGTGTGTGTGTCAGTGTGTGTGTGTGTGTGTGTGTGTGTGTGTGTCAGTGTGTGTGTGTGTGTCAGTGTGGGATCCCTACAGAGATACAGATTTAACCACAAACGGCCGTTATATCGCTCTCTGCACACACACCAGACTACATTCACTAAAACAGGGATTTTAGCTCACAGGACACAGGAGCTGCTGCTCTGCTGCTGCCTCCATCAGTCAGTGTGTTTGTGTGATGCTGGTGTTTAAAGGGTTAGTTCAGATCCAACATAATAATTTGTGTAACACACAATAACAAAAACAATCTACCTCATAGAGACAGTGGTAGAAAAACAACTCCTGTGTCCTGTGAGCTAAAATCCCTGTTTTAGTGAATGTAGTCTGGTGTGTGTGCTGTTTGTGGTTAAACCAAAAGGATCTTCCAGGTCTCTCTCTGTAGGGATCCTTTCCATGATGCTGTCACACACTTAGAATAACACTCTGAGCCTGTCAGTGGATCAAACAAGCTCTTTTAGTGGACCTACTGTGATCAGGTGCAGTTGTCCCAAAGGATCACGTTGCACATTGACACCTGAGCATGTGAAAACACTGTATTTATCCTTTAACTGCAGTGAACTATATAAATGATGAACCTCAGCAGCCTCCTATTATCCATCACATCCTCCCTCTCTTCATCACTCTCCTCATCCTCCATCTGTCTCCTCATCTCTCAGGCGTGTCCTTGTTTTCCTCCTCTGAGCCTTTTGTGGTTTCTGTCTCTACATGGAGATCACCAGAGGACGCAGATATTCTTGGCAGAGGGCAGAGTAACATAACCTCCTCTTCCTCCTCCTCTTCCTCCTCCTCTGTCCTTCAGCCTTCTGCCATCTCTTGTTCAAATCTATTGATTTCCCATCATAGTCAGCTACTATCTAGATATGTACATATAATCCATTTTATATTTACTGCAGCATTTATTGTTGTATGTGTGTTTACTAAATCTGAAAATCAGTTAAAAAAGTAAATCAAGTAAATAAACACATTTAATAATATAAATAAATAAACTTAAACTTAGAAATGAAATAATCAGTTTGGACCTGTTGTCCTTCATTATTATTATTATTACTATCATTATTAACTTCTCATTTTCACTCAATAATATAAAAACATTAAGTCGTGTGTTTATTCTGTGCAGAAAATATCAAAATATATTATATCAGCTATGGGAGATGAGGCGGCCATCTTTTATTTTAATGTGATTAACAGAATAATAATTACCCAGCATGCTCTGGGAGGAGACAAACATAGAAACCTGTCCTCACGGACTCCGTCAGGACGTCTCTGTATGGGAATAGAAAAGCCACATTTAGCCGGAGTGTTTTTATTATTCATGGCTGCTGCTGGTCTGACGCTCGCCGTGTTTGAGCGTGTCATGGGGCCGCGGAGGTCACCCGATACCTGCAGCATGAGCAGCAAGTTTCCTCCCGGCTTGACGTCCAGGCGCTCACCGTTTTAGCCCAAAATATCCAGTCAGACAGAAAAGGAAGCAGAGAGGGAACACACCAGGGGTGGCTTTATGGGCTGTAAAAATTATGTTTCACATTTAAAAAAAGACAATAAAAGAGCTTGTTTGATCCACTGACAGGCTCAGAGTGTTATTCTAAGTGTGTGACAGCATCATGGAAAGGATCCCTACAGAGAGAGACCTGGAAGATCCTTTTGGTTTAACCACAAACAGCACACACACCAGACTACATTCACTAAAACAGGGATTTTAGAGAACAGGACACAGGAGCTGCTGCTCTGCTGCTGCCTCCATCAGTCAGTGTGTTTGTGTTATTGTGTGACTTTGGTGTTTAAAATGGTTGGTTCAGATCCAACACAAGATTTGTGTAACACACAACAACACAAACAAACTAACTAATGGAGGCAGCAGCAGACCAGCTGCTCCTGTGTTCTGTCAGAGCTAAATTTACTGTTTTTACTAGTGGAGTCTGGTGGCTTTGAGGGAAAGGATCCCTGCAGAGATACACCTGGAAGACCTGGTTTAACCACAAACAGACATTTTTGTTCTACTGCTACAACAGATGATCTTATTGTCCATAAGAAAGGGTTCATCTTAACATCTGCAGCACACAAAACGAGCGCCTCACTTCTTTAAGTAACTTTTAGTGGCATTTAGCTTTATCACTACATCTGGAGAAACAAAGCTTGATGTCAGTGTCAACACCAACAGTCTGATATCTAAGATATGGCGACGGCTGTGCTGCTGTGGAGAGTCTAAAGGCCGGCTGTGATGTAACCGCGAGGACACGCTTGTTTGTGTTACCACGCTGGAGACGTTTTTCTGAACCCTCAGCAGATCTGTGGCGCTGCTCCCTCAGTAATCCAAACCAGCAACCTCAGCCGACCCCCTACAGCAAAGGATCATGGGTAGGAGGACACGAGCTGGACGGATGCTCATCTCCTCATCTCTTCTTAAAGGGGTTTTTAAACCAGAGCCCAATTCTTCTTCTTCAGGAAACCCGGGCCATATTTGTACATATTTTGGTGTCCAAGTGGCTGGTAGGTACAGAAACCTTCTAACCACAAGCAGGCCTTGTTACACCACCAGACTCCATTGACAAAAACAGCAATTTTACCTAGTAGAAGACAAGTGTTGCTGACCTACTGCTGCCTCTATCAGTTGGTTTGCTTGTATTATTGTGTGACTTTGGTGTTTTTAAGGGCTATTTTGGATCCAAACTAACCCTTAAAAACACAGAAGTCATACAAACTTGTTCTGTGAGGTTAAGTGACATGAAAGTAAAATCCCTGTTTTAGTGAATGTAGTCTGGTGTGTGTGCTGTTTGTGGTTAAACCAAAAGGATCTTCCAGGTCTCTCTCTGTAGGGATCCTTTCCATGATGCTGTCACACACTTAGAAACGTAGGCGAGGAGCTCCTACAAATAATCATGTGTTGTATTCTATTTGTTTTGGATTTTGACATTCCTACTTTCGATTAGGTCGAGTTAGGTAACGTGTGTGTGATAAAATGAGTGTTTTCACTGCTAAATCACGAGGATATAATCACAGGAGATGCAGCTTCCTGCAGTGTCTCCTCTAGCTGAAGTGTTTGTGATGCAGGCAGAGAGCAGCCGGCCGCTCAGGTTACCGTTGATTCATTTATCACTGAGCGATAACGGAAGATGATCCTGCCGCTGTTGGAGCCGCAGAACTCTGGCCTGTGAGCACTTTTTATCGTCAGCCGCCGAGAGCTCGTCTTACATTTTTAAAAACACACAGGCGAGGACACACACACACACACACACACATACACACACCAGAAAACCTCCTGTGTGTGTGTGTGTGTGTGTGTGTGTGTGTGTGTGTGTGTGTTTGTGACTGCGCCCTCCGTCCTCGCTGTGGGGGAAGTCCAGATTAATGGAGTGCAGTTTGACAGGCTCGGTGGGGACGGTCGGGACCATCTGTTGTGTCGCTGGTCCGTCTGTGAGCTCTGCTCTGGCAGATTTTAGCTTTTTCTCAGTCCGAGAGTGTGAATGAAACCTGAGCCCACAGGCGGTGGATGGGCTCACCTGAGAGTCTGTCAGGTGACAAGGAGACTGTCATCACTTTGACATTGTCCCTCTTGAAGAAAGTGACCTTTAGCTTCCTTATGGTTAGGATAACATATATATAACATATCCTGGTGACTAAATGACAGGTAGGTAGTAAAAGTGTTGGAACTGGTCCAGTAGATCACCTCAGTGTGTGACAGCATCATGGAAAGGATCCCTACAGAGAGAGACCTGGAAGATCCTTTTGGTTTAACCACAAACAGCCGTTATATCGCTCTCTGCACACACACCAGACTACATTCACTAAAACAGGGATTTTAGAGAACAGGACACAGGAGCTGCTGCTCTGCTGCTGCCTCCATCAGTCAGTGTGTCTGTGTTATTGTGTGTTACACACATATTGTGTTTGATTAGAACTAACCCTTTAAAACACCAAAGTCACACAATAACATAAACAGACTAAACCAGCAACTCTCGTGCTCTGCAAGGTAAAATGACTGTTTTGTCAATGGAGTCTGGTCTCCAGAAACAGGAATTTTACCTAGCAGTTGCAGGTCCACTGCTGCTTTGATCGTTTTTTTTGTGGTAATTTTGTGACTACTGTGTTGTAAAGAGTTAGATCGGATCCAACACAATATGTGTGTAACACACAATAACACTAACAAGCTGATTGAGGCAAGTCAATGTAGTCTGGTGTTTTTGAAGAGAGCGATATAACGGCTGTTAAACAAAAAGGATCTTACAAAATTACCAAACAGCTTGTGTCACTAATGAATGATAACTGCAAATAAACACTGATGTCCGTTGTCTTCTGTTCAATTTAAAACAGCTGAAAGTATATATACTTTATTAAAATGTAAGAAATAATCTGAATAATAACAACATGAAATATAAGTGAAGAGTAGAACATGAGGACACAGATGATGCAGTTGACCTTTTCTGGCTGACGGCCCTCGATTCCTCTCAGCTCAGCGAGCGGAGAACTAGAGCATGAGGACATCGATAACTCAGAGTGTGACTGAGTGGATGTACACTGGAGGAGGAGGAGGAGGAGGAAGAATAACAGGCTGATGAAAAGAAGACTGGGGGGTGGGGATGGAGGAGACTGAGGTCAAAGGGAGGAAAACACAGAGAGCAGAGAGCAGAACTATCCTATTGTCCAGTTTATTAAAGAATAAATGTTAATTACAGCTATTATATTATATTATATTAAATTAAATACCTGCAGAACTAAAGACATCCCATCAGCCTCAGCTGCTCTCTGGGTTTACTGCTAATTAGCTAATGTTAGCATGCTAACAAGCTAAACTTGGATAAGAGCGATTAAACTTGATATATAAATCAATCCAGGATGAACGTGGTGAACATTATACCTGCTGAACATCAGCATACTAAAGCACAAGTCTGGTCTTATTCTTTATTTCTTATTGTGAACAAATCCTATAAAATGTTCGTCCGTCTCTCAGTACTGTCTCACTTCCTGTCTGTGGCTCTCAGCTCTGAGCCCATTGGTTCCCAATGAAGGCGTCCATCTTTAAAAACACAAGCATATAGTGCTGCTAAAACTGCTGCTCACTGTAGAGTTTATCAAACAAACAGGAGGATATAGCGCATCTCCTGGGGACTATTTTCAGCGACGGATGAATTTAGAAAAATACAGAATGAATCTGTAGTGTCTTGGTATGATCATTATTGTCACCTTCACTGCTGATGGTTTGGTGCTCTTGCTGCAGCCAGTGAAACGCAACCCGCCGCCTCACAGTAATCACAGTTAAGCGTTTTCTTATCCATTAGATAAATGAAGAGAGTTTTCACCTGCGCTGTTAATTTAAATGGAGTCTCTGGCCCGCCGCCAAAGACGGAAAGCTTCCTGATGAGGCAGGAAGTTACCCATGTTCAGACTCAGCTGACTGCACGAGTACACGCACACACACACACACACACACACACCTGGCACAATGATTTTACAGCAGGAATCTCTCTTGTGTGTCAGCCAGCAGCAATAAAATCTAATTTGACTGCTTGGCATATTGTACAAAAAGGTTTGAAAATTGCTCCACACACCAGACTCCATTGACAAAAACAGAAATTTTGCCTCACAGAACACAGGAGTTATGGGTCTGCCGCTCTCAATTATTTGGTTTGTTTGCATTATTGTGTGTTACAAAAACATAAAGTTGGATCCGATAGAAGCATTTAAAACCCCAAAGTCACACAATAACACAACTAGATGAGACCAGCAACGCCTGTGTTCTCTGAGGTAAAATTATTGTTTTTGTGACTGGAGTCTGGTGTGTTTGAAGAGAGCTAATGGTTTCTGGTTAGCCAATTTAATACATATTTTGGGTTTAAAATGACAAGCAGCTACAAAACATTTTGGAATTGGTCCACTAGTTTACTCAGCAACAGCCATTACATTGCTCGGTTCAAACGCACCAGATTCCATTGATGAAAACAGTAATTTAACCTCACAGAACAAAGAAGTTGCTGGTCGTCTTGGTGTGAGTTTGGTGTGTTAAACAATTAGTTTAGATCCAAACAAACTGCTTAACAAACCAAAGTCACACAGTAACACAGACACACTACCTGATGGAGGCAGCAGCAGAGCAGCAGCTCCTGCTTACTGTGAGCTAAAATCCCTGTTTTAGTGAATGTAGTCTGGTGTGTGTGCTGTTTGTGGTTAATCCAAAAGGATCTTCCAGGTCTCTCTCTGTAGGGATCCTTTCCATGATGCTGTCACACACTTTTATTCTATGGTTCACAAGTATTTGATGGCACTTCTTGGTTTTCCTGTATTTGGAAGAAAACTTTAAATAACTTTGTTGACTGCGCCTACAGCAGCTGGTTTATATTTAGCGAGGAGCTAAAGAGAGTTATTGAACTTTCCCCGTCAGTGGTCACATGTTCACCCTGTGAGTCCGCTCCTCCAGCTCACAAGTTCAAAAGGGAAAAGACGCCACGTTTGTCCAACGTGTACATGAAAGTGACCTTTCTCCTGTAACACGTTAACCCTCATGTCATCAGTCTTATCTCACCTGTCTTTGGCTCGCTGCCCGGGAGGCGGGGCCACTGGTGAGGACGCCGTCTGCTGCTCCGTGCTGTCTGAAATTAAATAATAACCTGCTGATCGTTGTTTACTGGTTTGGTATCTGTACGACGCCAATCCAACACTTTGTCTCATTTGTATGTGTGCATACCTGTATGTCCTCTGTGTCCAGCCTGTACAGGTGAGAGCAGGTGTATGCCAGGCACACACACGGTTTAATGGTGAAAAACCTTTTGCTCAGTGTTGTTTTCTCTGTCTGTCTGTCTGTCTGTCTGTCTGTCTGGACCAATGTGGAAGTCCAGAATCTCATTATCATGCTGTCGTGACCTCGTTCATCAGTCTTCATTCCACCTGCGTGTCCTTGGTATCACAGCAGTGCTTCTGCTGCAGTACAGCTGCGCGCACACACACACACACACACACACACACACACACACACAGACAGACAGACACAGTCTCACACACACACACACACACACACACACACACACACACTCAGGAGGAAATGTGGCTGCAGGCTCTGTGTCATCATGACTGTCGGTTTCTAACGGCACATTTGAAAGACTGAAGTTTGGTTTTATGAAATTCAGAAATTGTTAATGACGGTTAATCATAACAGATAAATATCAGATAACTGTTGATTAACTGTAAAATATCTGACAGGTAGGCTAACTAAGCTAACTGTCTGGTTGGCTAACTATAGGCTAACTGTCTGGTGGGCTAACTGTAAACTAAACAGCCAGGTAAGCTAACAGTGAAGAGGGCAGGTGAGGTGAGCAGAGGTGGAACGACTGAACTGATCTAACGTGTGTGTGCAGCTTCACTTCCTGCTGATCCCCAGCAGTGTAAAGCGGTGGCCATGCTGAACGTACCTCTGAGTGAATAACAGGCTAACTGGCTGTAACAGACCGTGACGGCAGCTTTTGGGCCTGTGACTGTGACACAGCAGCGGGGAAGCTGTGAGTCAGCTCGATGCTGCAGCTTTTATGGGAACCGCTTTATTAGCTTGTCTTAGTCTTAAAGGTCGGTCTGTGATGATGCTTCTCTGGAGGCCATCTGCACAACATCCTCTTATATCAGGGAAACGTATGCTGGGTGAAAAATGTATAAAATGTGTAATTATGGCGCGTCTGACCTCGGCACCAGCGCCTTCGTCTGCTCATGAGGTTTTATATCATCTCTGAAGCCCTCCAGGACGTGCAGATGATCATTTCAACGATCCAGCGATGGTCTTTCGGCCTCTCTCACGTTGAAATCACAAGCTTTTCGGCCCTCACATCCCTCTTTCTTCTGTCTGAGGTAAACACATCAGCTGTTTTTTAAAATTAGGTGGCAAGAAAAGCTTGTGATGCCTCAGTGTAATTCATGATGCAGTAGCCCGGGGCGGACAGATGACTGAAGACGTTTATGTGGCTCTGTCAGCATCAGCACCATGTGCCAAGACTGCAGGGCTGGATGAGAAAGAACACATGGAAACGTTTCTGAGGGGATTTAATGATTCATCTCTTTGATTTTTAATTGCATATTAAAGGAAAAATGTGTTGCTCTCAAACTTTTTTTTTCATATTTTGGTGTTTAAATGACTGGAAGTTACAAAAAGGATTGGAGTTGGTCCAGTAGATCACCTCAGCCAGCAGCCATTATATCCCTCTCTTCAAACACACCAGACTCCATTGACAAAAACTGCAATTTTACCTCAGAGAACACAGGAGCTGCTGGTCTACACCTGCCACTATCAGTTGTTTATGTTACTGTGTGTCACACAAATATTGTGTTGGATCCAAACCAACACTTTAAAACACCAAAGTTACACAGTAACACAAACACACTAACTGATGGAGGCAGCAGCATTCTGTCAGGTAAAATCCCTGTTTTAGTGAATGTAGTCTGGTGCGTGTGCAGAGAGCGATATAACGGGTGTTGCAGCCCGTTTGGTGTCTGCTGGCTGAGGTGATCTACTGGACCAGTTCCAACACTTTTACTACCTACCAGTCACACACACCAGGATGAGGACACCCAGGTTTATAGATAATTATTATACAGCCTGTAAACTCCCAGTCAGAGTTGGCTTTGGGTTACAGGTCAGTGCTGAGGACAGTCAGAGTAAACGCCCTCCTCTTGCTCTGTTACAGAGATGAAACAATCAGCAGATCAACACAGAATTAATCTTCAACTATTTTTGATAATTAATTAATCATTTTAGTCTTTTTACAAGCAAAGAAAGTTGAATTTGTCTCATAACTCTGTAAATGTAATGTTTAGACACGTGGACACTTGAATATTCACTTTCAGCTCTATTTTCTGACACTTTAAAGACTGATAATGACTGAAGGTAATGATTATTTTCACGCTGCTCCCTTATATTTGCTGTACAGATATGATATCTAATCTGACTATTCTAATCTAATCTAATCTGTTATTCATGGTGGAGTTTAAACACTTTGGCCTTGATCGTTTCTGCTCACACAGAAAGTGACGCTCCCCCAAAATCAGCCTCTTTAGTGTCAAACAGTCGACCTGAAACAGGCCGGCTTTGTTTTTACCTGCCTTAGGGTTTGTATCCTGTCTCACCTGTGTGTGTGTGTGTGTGTGTGTGTGTGTGTGTGTGTCAGTTAAACACAGACAGGACATGATGGGTGTGTCTGACATAACACGACTTGTCTGATTGATACTTGTTGGTTTCTGATGCAGGAGCAGCTGATTGTTTTTATTAGGGGCGGGGTGTGTGTGTGTGTGTGTGTGTGTGTGTGTGTGTGTGTGTGTGTGTGTGTGTGTGTGTGTGTGTGTGTGTGTGTGTGTGTGTGTGTGTGTGTGTGTGTGTCTCTGCACTAACCACACACACTCACACACACATGCATGTCTGAACTCACCCTGCAGTGTTGAGGCAGCAGATCGGTGCCACGTGTCTCAGCTGTTAATCACACTAACAGTTTGTTTCCACCGACTCTGAACTCTAAATTATTTTAATTATTTTCAGGCGCGTTACAAATCTCAAACCACCGTATCAAAAGCACCGTATCTGAAGTCTGAGTCTGAATCTCTCAACTGATTGTTAATCATGTTGTAGCTAAAGTAACTAAGCAGCCTAGTGTGTAAATATTATAGAGGCTCCACTGTAGGATACAAATACTCCTAATTCTATATCAACCAAATTCAGCAGGAGATTTAGTTTGTATTCTGAATTTTGACGTATTGTTATGGAATGTTTTTAGGCTCTAACATGTCAGTGTTGGTGTCGGCTCGCCCGGCTGTCGGCCGGCAGCAGAGGTTTTGCTTGGCTGTGATTTAAGGTGTCAACTCGTCTGAAATTGCTGTGTGAATTATTTGGCCGAGCTTTGGGCGTGTGGATTTTAGCATTTTATTTGCCAAACGTCTGGCGTCAGTCAGTCAGTCTCTGGTTTTGTTCGATGGCAACAAAAACAGTTTGGCGTCCTGGAAGGCGTTTGAATGAATTTAATTATGAGGTTTTGTTTTAGCTTTTTGTTTCTTGCTTATTATTTCAGCCTCATAATCAGAGGTTTTGATCACAGTTAAACCCAAGCTAACATCATGCTAACTGCTATGTTTAACCTGAGAAACTGACCTGCTGCAACACTACATTGATGTTTACCTGCACGGAGAGAAGAAAACCAATCCTGATACAAAGCATTGCCCAGAATTTATGTTTGGATTGATCTCAGCAAATCATAACCTGAAGGATAACCTTGGCATTTCTAAGCCTGAGTCCTCTCTGTTCATATCCTGGTGTCTGAATGACTGATGGGTACAAAAAGTGTTGGAACTGGTCCAGTAGATCACCTCAGCCAGCAGCCACCAAACGGGCTGCAATGGCTGCAACGTGATCCTTTGGGACAACTGCACCTGATCACAGTAGGTCCACTAAAAGAGCTTGTTTGATCCACTGACAGGCTCAGAGTGTTATTCTAAGTGTGTGACAGCATCATGGAAAGGATCCCTACAGAGAGAGACCTGGAAGATCCTTTTGGTTTAACCACAAACAGCACACACACCAGACTACATTCACTAAAACAGGGATTTTAGAGAACAGGACACAAAAAAAAAACAGTTGCACAATAACACAAACTAACTGATCGAAGCAGTGAGGTAAAATCCCTGTTTTTGTCAATGGAGTCTGGTGTGTTTGAAGAGAGCAATATAATGGCTGTTTGTGGTTAAACCAAAAGGATCTTGCAAGTTTTTGCCTGTCTATCATCATGAAATAAACATAAAAACATATTAAAAACATTATTGTTACATAAGATAGAAAATTAAACCAAAAAATTGTTTAGTTTTAGAACAGCAACCCATGGTTCGTGAGGTAAAATCACTGTTTTTGTCTATGGAGTCTGGTGGCTTTGAAGAGAGCGATATAAGAGCTCTTCAGGGATCCTTTCCATAATGTTTTGGACCTACTTTGATCAGGTGTAGTTGCACCAGAGAATTACACCACAGGTATTGCAGATCCAGTCACGGTTGCCAGCTTCTGGACCAATTCCAACAGTTTTTGCACCCAGATACAGATACAGATATTTTCTGTAAAGGAAAAACCTGCTGTTGTTCTTACTCATGACATCATCCTGTAGGATTTGTTCTTAAATCGGTTGTTGTCTTCTCCTTCGTCTCCAGCTCCTCTTGCTCTGTGTCTCCATGGTGAAGTGGGCGGGGTCTGATGTCAGCCCCTGCTCTCGACGACCCTCCCGCCATGCCCACCATGGTTTCCAGGCTGCCTAAGTTCAGCTCGCGGCCCAAATCTTCCACAACTTCCAATGGCGTTCAGACGGGTCCGAGTCCGACCTTTACCAGCAGCGCCGCTACCAGCACCCGCCTCACCAACGGGTTCTACCACCACCCCGGTCCAGCGGGGGTCAACGGCGGTTTAACCGCGCCCCCCTCCACTGTAAAGCAGAATGGATTCATCCGAGTGCCGACTGCGTTCTCCATGAAATGGAAGAAAGAAAGTGAGACGATGGAGGATGGAGGTAAAGGGGCGAATGTTGGGTGCAGTCGCTCCGCTAATAATCAGTATAATTCACAACGGCAGCAGGGATCCCCAGTGGCGCCGCAGCGTGACGCCAGGAAGCCAGCCGCCAGTTCTGCAGGAAAGGGACGTGGTTTTGGATATCCTGTGACATCCTCATCCTCGCCATCACCGCAGTCCAGCCCCAGAACACTTCCTGTCTCTAAGAGCGGACCTCACGGCTCCAAACCGGGCCTCACTGGATTCGGGCAGATCAATGGCACAAAACAGACCCAGAACGGTCTTTCTGGGTCCAAACCACGGAGCGGAACCGCTGGTTCTCTGAGGCAGCCTCAGGGCTTCGCCCGCTCTGCCGGTTCGAGGCCGAGTTCCGGTCCCGGTTCTCGGTCCGGCTCCCCCTTCCAGAAGAAACCACCGGCCGGCCGCTCCCACTCCAGCGACAGCCTCGGGTCCACTCCGCCCGTCCAGCTGACTGAAAGCGATCGTTTCCGGTCACGCAGCCTCACTCAGGTGCGACGGCAGCCCTCCCCCAACCTCACCTCCTCCTCCAACTCCTCCTCCTCCCTCTCTCGCTCCCCCACTGTCTCCCGCTCATACTCCATCAACAGGGCCGCCGGACGAGGACTCAAGGAGCGGACCGCCTCCCCCGCTCAGGCTCCACCCAGAGGCAGCTTGGCGAAGTCCCCCATCACCAGCCAGACTCCTGAGGGCGTAGGCAGCGCTGGAGGGGCCAAAGTTCAAAGTTCAGCAGCTTCAGGGAGGTCGGGGATCATCGGCGCCTCCATCCTGCCTCCGTCTGCCTTAAAGAAGCCCCTCCTACCCACCCATGGCGCCGCCTCGAGGCCCAGCGGCATCAGCTACAAGCTGTCACGCCCGTCGCTCATCAAACAGTCCCGCCCCCTACGAGCGACCTCAGCCAATGAGCCGGGACGTGACCTGAGGGCGAGCCGAGGGCCGACGGCACGGAGAAACTCGGTAGAGACGCCTTCGACCGCAGAGAACAGCCCAGGTATGAGATTTCAGTCCTGAACAGATCGAACCGCTTGTTTCTCATCTCTCAGTCAGTCAAATATTCTCGTCCTCTGAAATCTGTGATCTCTAAAGTTTTCCTCCGTCTCACCATTAGAAAGTACCCCGGATGCTCCAGAGGCAAAGGGGCTGTCGGCAGATCCAGAGACCCAGGGAGAGGTGTCGATTGTGGGGGAGACGCTGGAGGACATGTCCCTGTCCTCCAACTCCTCTCTGGATCGAAACGACATCAGTCAGGAGTACATGGACGACTTTGACCACCTCGGTGAGAAAAACTCACAGATTAAACGGCTCTTTTCTACATTTTAAGGTACGTACGGAGGGACGGGACCTCACTTCTCCTCATCTGGGTTCTTTCTCCGTGATAACAGGGGTGGGGATGCTGCTGCTCTCGACCAAAAACGAGGAAGACGACTCTGGGCTCGACCAATCCTGCGCCAGGTTTGAAGATGACAAGGTGGCCGTGAATGGCGTTACCAAGGCAGCGGGACTCTGTTTCCTGGACGACGGACTGGACTGGGCCGGGATGAGACTCAGTGGAGACCGAAGAGAGCATCAGCTGACCCGACTCCCCCATCGGAGACGGTCCAGTCAGCCGGACTACCACGATCAGGTACCATCACAGTTCGTCTTTATTACTGTTTCTGTCCCGTTCAGATTTTATTTTATCATCAGAACACCAAAATACAGATAAAACTTTAGTCTCTGTCGGTCAGAATGTCAGTTTTCTTTGTTTTATATGGAAGATAAGCACCATTAACATCTGAAAAACAAAGCTTCACAGCAACAGGAAACTTCTTTAGCCTTGTTTTGATCATTGCCACCAAAATATGTCTCGCTCTGATGTATTTTTAGAAATATACAGTTTACAGTAGCAGCAATAACCAGTTGCTGCTTAAATGCTGAAAGGAGAACTCTGGTATTTTAACCCTGGGTGCTATTTTTACATGTCCTGGTGTCTAAGTGACTGGTGGGTGCTAAAAGTGTTGGAATTGGTCCAGTAAATCACCTCAGCCAGCTGCCACCTCAGTGGGTCCACTAAAAGAGCTTGTTTGATCCACTGACAGGCTCAGAGTGTTATTCTAAGTGTGTGACAGCATCATGGAAAGGATCCCTACAGAGAGAGACCTGGAAGATCCTTTTGGTTTAACCACAAACAGCACACACACCAGACTACATTCACTAAAACAGGGATTTTAGAGAACAGGACACAGGAGCTGCTGCTCTGCTGCTTCCTCCATCAGTCAGTGTGTTTGTGTTATTGTGTGACTTTTTCATTTTAAAGAGTTAGTGTGGATCCAAAATAGCACGTTAAAACACCAAAGTCACACCAACTAGACCAGCAGCTCCTGTGTTCTTCAAGTTAAAATCACTGTTTTTGTGAATGGAGTCTGGTGTGTGTGCAGAGAGCGATATAACGGCTGTTTGTGGATCTTCCAGGTCTTTGTTATGGACATAAAATGAATAAAAACGAAAATTAAAAACATTATTGTAACATAAGATGGAAAATAAAACCAAAAAATAAGAAGAAATAAAGGTGAAAATAGAATCCATGATTCAAGATGGAGGATAAAACCCAGTGAATAACAATAATAACAACAATTATAATGATACTAACATTACTACTAATAATAATGTCAATCCATAATGTCCTCTCTTTCCTTTGCAGGGTGGTTCGTCCCTGGACCTGTCCCCCTCTGACAGCTGTGGGTCCGGGGGAACCTACATGTGGGACGAGGAGGGCCTGGAGCCGCTGGGTGGCGCCGCCACGACCGCCTCCATCAACAGCAACAGCAACACCACCCATCACATCGGGAGCTTCGACTCCGACCTCAACAGCATCGTAAGGCCATGAAACATCGAGCTGGAGGGTTCACAGATCTTTAGATCCACTGTTGTTCTGGATCAACATGTTCTCTGTCTTTCTTTAGATCCACTGTTGTTCTGGATCAACATGTTCTCTGTCTTTCTTTAGATCCACTGTTGTTCTGGATCAACATGTTCTCTGTCTTTCTTTAGTCTCCTCTGATGAACAACATGTCTGATTCCTGGATTTTCTCCATGTTTCTCCAGTCTGAAGTCTTTTCTCACTCATTCTGCTTTAGTGACTTCTGGAACCTTCTAGCTGAGATTGGACACATTTTAGGGACATGAAGAAGAAGAAGGTCCTCGTTTAGAGGTCAGAGGGTTAAATAAATGCTTGTTGAAGACGGTTTCAGACCTCTCGAAGCTCAGAAAGGCAGAAATACGGCAGCAAAGACAGAGAAGAAGAATAGAAACAGTTTAAGATGTGAGAGTCGTTATGATACAGCAGAGTCAAACCAGGATTCATTCATTTTTTCCCTGATTTTATCGACAGACACACGTCCATGAGCTTTTCAATCAAAGTAAAACTAAGTTAGAAAAGAATCTGTAATATAAAATAACTGCACTTTGATCAAAGAAGAAGAATCTTTAATACTTTAATAATGAAATACAGCTTTTTTAAAAACCTTAAATATGAGAAATGTTCCTCTCACAGTCAAACGTGACTTAACTTGTATTAACTAAACTAAAAAAGGAGATTTTACTAAACTCCTCAGTTGATTCTATTCTTGTAGACGACTGGATTCACTGTTTAATTAACTGCTGCTGACGTCTCCGTGTGGGCAGCTGAGCAGCAAAGAGACAAAAAGAAAAGAGTTTAGTATTCCAGCAGCGTCACAAACCAGCAGCCAAAAACAGGGTCGAACCGACAGCAGACGGTTTGGATCCAGCGAGCAGCACAGAGAGAACACCAGACAGGCAGAAACAGGCCGGCGGTGAAGAAGCGGTGCGTCAGGAGGCTGAAACGAGTCTGAACTGGAGCAGTCGGGACCCTGAACTGCTCTGTAACCTTCTCATTCTGCAGCGTAAAAGCACCTGAAGGCATCACACAGATGTCCGTTTTTCCACCAGCACTTGAACTAGATCGACTTTCTAACAGCTGTTTGTGGTTACTAGTTTACTCAGCAACAGCCATTACATTGCTCGGTTCAAACGCACCAGATTCCATTGATGAAAACAGTAATTTAACCTCACAGAACACAGAAGTTGCTGGTCGACTTGGTGTGAGTTTGGTGTGTTAAACAATTAGTTTAGATCCAAACAAACTGCTTAACTCACCAAAGTCACACAGTAACACAAACACACTACCTGATGGAGGCAGCAGCAGAATCCCTGTTTTAGTGAATGTAGTCTGGTGTGTGTGCTGTTTGTGGTTAAACCAAAAGGATCTTCCAGGTCTCTCTCTGTAGGGATCCTTTCCATGATGCTGTCACACACTTAGAATAACACTCTGAGCCTGTCAGTGGATAAATCCAGTTCCCAGCATGCATCAGCCTCTGTCAGTATGGGAACAAACTGAATAACAGAACCCCAACGCTGCAGGTCGTCCATGTTTAAATCATCAGGTGTCTTTATGAGGACAGGTGAGGTCTGAGTGAAATCCTGTGGCGCCCTCGTGTGTCCACTGTGTGAACTACAGAACAAAAGAAAAGAAAAATAATGTGAAAATAATGTCAGATCGTTAAAATCAAACTGTATCAGTAGTCGTGTCACACCAGAGGTTAACTCTGACCTGATAACAGTCAAAGGGGAGCTCTGGTGTTTCCAACCCATGATCCTCTCTGTCCACATCCTGGTGTGTGAGTGACTGGTAGGTAGTAAAAGTGTTGGAACTGGTCCAGTAGATCACCTCAGCCAGCAGCCACCAAACGGGCTGCAATGGCTGCAACGTGATCCTTTGGGACAACTGCACCTGATCACAGTAGGTCCACTAAAAGAGCTTGTTTGATCCACTGACAGGCTCAGAGTGTTATTCTCAGTGTGTGACAGCATCATGGAAAGGATCCCTACAGAGAGAGACCTGGAAGATCCTTTTGGTTTAACCACAAACAGCACACACACCAGACTACATTCACTAAAACAGGGATTTTAGAGAACAGGACACAGGAGCTGCTGCTCTGCTGCTGCCTGCATCAGTCAGTGTGTCTGTGTTATTGTGTGTCACACAAATGTTGGATCCAAATGAACCATTTAAAACACCAAAGTCACACAATAACAAACTGATGGAGGCAGCAGCAGACCAGCAGCTCCAGTGTTCTGTGAGGTAAAATTCCTGATTTTGTCAATGGAGTCTGGTGCATGGAGCTGTTAGTATTTACACTGATAATAGACTTTTATTTACTGTAATGGCAGAAATCTCACATTTCAGTCAGTGTCCAGAGACTGGGAAACATGAGTCTGTGTCATGTTAGTTAAAATTACTGTTTTTCTCAATGTAGTCTGGTGTGTTTGAAGAGAGCGATATGTGGGGTTGTTTGTGGTTAAACAGTTGTCTGCAGCTCGTTTAGTTTGTTTGTCTTATAACTGTATCTGATCCAACCCTTTGAAACACTAAAGCCACACAAAGCTGCGTTCGACAAAGTAACACTAGTGTTTTTGTCAATGGAGTCTGGTTCTAAAATGTTTGTCATCCAGACACTCAAACCTCCTCAGCCGACTGAAGGTCTCGGCCTCGACTGCAGCCGATGTCACAGCCGCCCGTTCAGTACAGTTAATAGACTTCCTGAATGATGGCGAGAGGCTGCTAACGAGCTCTCTGTCTTAATGTGCCCTGTGTGGTAACGAGCTGTGGGTCTGACAGAGCGATGGACCTTAATGAGCTCTGGGGCTTAATGATCGGAGCACATTAACGAGGTCTGGACTGATGTCTGAAGCCTCCATTTTCATTTTTTGAATTTACATATGAACACACCTGACTGTTTTATGTTTTAATTTGTGGCTGATAAAAAGTGCAGCACATGTTGGTGTTAACGAAATGAGCACCAGGGGTCAGTGTTGGTCTGAGGAGAGAGAGTGTGTGTTTACAGTGTGTGTGTGTGTGTGTGTGTGTGTGTGTGTGTGTGAGAGAGACACACAGCAGACTGTTGGTCTTTGGGTCAAACAGCCTGAAATCAGCAGGAAGCTGATGGTTTGTTGTCTGTGTGTGTTTTTTCTTCAAAAAGCTGCTTTTTGTTTGTCGGTGCAGCGCTGCCAAGTGTGTGTGTGTGTGTGTGTGTGTGTGTGTGACTGAAACATCGATTAGCTCAGAGAGCAGAGCGAAGAGGAGGAAACGATGAGAGGAAGAGCTTTTAGGAGGTCAGGACAGATAAGAAGGAGGGGAAGAAAATTAGGAGGAAGAGACGTGAGGAGGCGGCGTCAAACTACAACAACAAATATGGTTATTCAGCAACACTTTTTCCCCTGAGACAAAACTACATGAAGAGTAACCTTCATAAACAAGTATTATGACAAAGGACTGGAAACTAGAAATATTATATATTAGTTTCTAAAGTAGGTCCACTAAAAGAGCTTGTTTGATCCACTGACAGGCTCAGAGTGTTATTCTAAGTGTGTGACAGCATCATGGAAAGGA